>NW_026138009.1:0-276542 GCF_019393585.1 Leptopilina boulardi
GAGACGGAATAATTTATTATTAAGAGAAATATATTAAAATTAAAATAAATGATCAAAGTTTAAAATTATTCCTCACCCAGCGCGACCGGGTTCAGAGTTGCTGGGGCTCTATTTGACAAAATAAAATAAAATAAAGATTTAATTGCACGCGGACGCCAGTTAATTTATTAATTAAAATTAACAAAAGACTTGATCACAGGGAGGGAAGTTGGTGAACCCAAATACAAAATATAAAAATAAAATATTAAGCGACTTCCAGGAATATTAAATTTATTACAAAGATAAAATAAAAGTACATTAACCACTTACTTGAATGATCGAATATGATCAAATATCGACTCTTTCCAATTTTATTTAACAATATATAATTTTGGATAATATCGATCCTCAAATTCAATATAATTTCTTATAATTCAAACGATCAATCAAACAATATAATTTGGTATAGTTCAAACAAACAAGGAGATATACTCCAGCACACAAGACGTACGGACAAAGAGTGAGGAACGGACCCGACGATTTTCGGTAATGCGCCAATATATTGAACTATTGGCGCTTAGATCGATGTAAGGTCACAGGGGCGAGTTATTGACCTTTTTTTCCTAACCCTTATCCTAGGATATTTGATCATTTATTTCTCAAAATAATGTCAAGAAATATTTTCCCGTCACATTCTCCCCCTTCGGACTTGACGTTAGTTTGAGAAAGAAAACTGAATCTGAAATAACTCAATCAAGCTGTAAATAATATAATTAACAAAACATTTTATAAGAATAAAACAAATAAAATAATAAATGAAAGTGATTAATGTCTGAAAAGAAATAATTAGTTGTCATGTTTGATTCTAAATTTATTTCAAAAAAGAAAAAACAATTCCTGGAAGTTTCCTAATAATTGTTTGTCAATTTTTAATTTTCTTTATTTATTGAAGAGAACTTACGTCGTAAATTACAATTATAGTATCAAAAATAAAACTTTCCTTTTAAGAAGGGTAAAACAAAGTAATACTATTTTGCTTTGGTTCAGATCAATAAGTCATAAATGTAAATTAAGATAAGATCAAAGTCATTTAAAACAAAATTTGTACTCTCGTTTTGAGATCAGTCTTTGATCAGTCTTCATGTCTAATTTTTGGAGTTCTTCTTGTATTTCGTTGGCACGATGACCTTGTATTCCTCTCCATCGGACAATTCAGGTCGAAGAGCCATTACCTCGTCAAGAGACTGATTAGCAAACTCGGTTGTCAATGATTGAACCGCTTGGCGACGTTTTTCCTCCGACAGATCTTTCTTTGAAGGTGCCATGTTGTTCGCTGGTTTTTCGATAAGAGAAAGAGCGTTCTCTCTGATCAAAAATGCCCTCACACGATTGACATAATCGTTTTGATTCGCAAAGTTTGCCTTGATCTTCCGGCGAAGCTGCTCCTCCGTATGCTCATTGATCAAATATTTATGATCAGATGGTATTGCCCAAGCTGGCAAGGTGACGTAGTTCAACCGAAGCCAGTCGACAAGTCCAGCGTAACGAATATTGCAATCCGGACATTCAGGACAATAGATGCACAGATCGTTAGAGCATCCTACGCATTTGTTTAGAGCCAACTCGTGCTCAACTCCATGAGGATATATGCAGTCAATGGTCTCGAATCCATCTGCTCCACAGATCAAACAAAATCCAGGTCTCATCGGCATCTTGCACTCCGTGAAACGATGCTCGCGTGACCTGCAGTTCACGCACGCAGCAGTTCTTTGTTTGCCCGTCACAGAAACAAAGGTCTGAGTACCTCGATCAACTTTCTTAGCTTCCATCTTTTTAAGAAAGATCTCAGCTCTCTTGGTGATCAAATTTTTGAGCAGCTTTTCCGACAGCATCCTGCAGTCCACCATGTAAAGAGGTTGGGATTGATTTTCAGAATCAACCAAAGTCGGAACTCCCAATTCCTTCATGACATCCTGGAAAGTCGGAATGTCATTGATCGTATATGGCAAAGGTTCCACCTTTACCGAAGGAGCGATGACAGAATCAGTTCTATCGGTCATCCTCATCTGCTGACCATCCTTCCTCAGCATTGGCTTCACATCAGGAATGCGATTCCTCTTCTTATTTTCTGATCGAATATCAAATGGAGTCACCCTGACAGTATTTGTCAACTCGATCTTGGGTGGTTTCCGATTACGGAACTCGTTGATCAATTGTTGAGCATCCGCAGAAATCTCGTCAATGCGCCGCTCGCTCGTTGTACTTGACGAAGTTAAGTTCTCGTCAAAAAGCGAAGCATTGTCATCAAAGATCTGATCAATTTGGTCATCTTGACCCTTGAAGTCAGACACCTTCAAAGTCATTTCTCGCATCAGATCGTCCATCTGTTTTTTGCAACGGACTAGTTTGTCCCATTGTTCTCCAAGATCACCTGCTTCTTCTGGATCAAAATTCGCAGCCATATCTCTGCTCATCCTTCCCTCAACAAGCAACCAATCAGACCTGAACTGTCCAAATTCGTGATGACCTCAGTCCTCCAGATGAATGCGCGCAGTTGATCGATCTACAAATAAATTTCATGACAATCGCAAACTCCGACGTGGTATTTTCAAATTAGAGACTGAATATTTGCCAACAACTTTACCATTTCTGTCTGACAGTTGGACTGTACCCGGACCATAAATTTTAGAAATAATAACTGGACCTACGTAACGGTGAGCCAACTTAGAGGAATAATTTTCAGCCTTATTGCTTAGCTTTTTGTTCGGATAATAAACCTCCATTCCCACCTCAAGTTCAACTGACAGTTTTCTATCGGCATTCGACTTGGCAAGTCGCTTTTCAGAATAATTCTACAACTTACTTTCGACTTTATGACGTAACTCGTCGATTATTTTCATGCGATCAACCCAAGCCTTCGTCGCGTCATCAGCAATTTCGTCAGTACCCACCTCACAGTCGGTTGATTTTAATTCTCGTCTCGCGATAGCCTCATAACCATGATTCAAGAAAAATGGCGAAACGCGAGTACCAGTATGAGGTACGGTGTTACATGCAAATTGTACTTTAGACAAATTCTCGTCCCATTCTCTATGATCTTGATTTATATAAGCGGAAATTATAGGTTTTATCGTTCGATTTACTCGCTCTACCGGATTACACTGAGGGTGAGCCAACGGGGTAGTGATATGCCTAACGCCTCTGGCCAATAAGTACGCTTTGACATCTTTATTTATAAATTCTTTCCCGTTATCTGTCACGATAGACTCCGGTATTCCCCAACGATCGAAAACGGTGTCAAGTATATTGACAACAATTTTTCCTGTTCGATGTCGGACCGCAAACAGTTCAATAAACTTTGTATATAAATCATGAACGACAATAATATCAGAATTTCCCTTTTTAGTTCGAGTTTGAGACACTATTGTGTCGATCGATAATTGAGCCCACGGTAACCGTAAGGATCGTGTAGTTAACCTAGCTTTAATAGGGTTTTGATTAAACTTTACCTTGATACATACTTCGCAATCTGAAACATAAGATTTGACATCTTGCGTCATGCCTGGCCAATAATAACTTTGACGAATTCTGTCAAGAGTTTTATGTGAGCCGAGATGACCTGCTTGAGGTAAATCATGATTCTCACGAAGCACTGTCAATATATTTGAAGGCTTTACTACTTTCTTCCAAGGATTCTCATCATCGATCACAGCCTTTTCGAAATCTGGACGAAAATAGAACAATTCGTCATTTTCAATTTTCCAATCATCAAATCGATTGGGATGATTCTTTACTAAGTCAAATTTGGTTTCATACCAATCCTGATCGCAAATCGAAGCTAATTGAATTCGACCCTGTACAGCATCTTCTACAACTTTTTCCCAGCCAGACGGATCTACATCTATGTCAAACATACGCGAGAGAGCATCTGGCGCCTCATTTAAAGTACCCTTACGATGTTCAACAGTCATATCATGCTGATATAAATAGATTGCCCATCTAGCTAGACGACCCACAGGATTCTTGAGTCCATGCAACCATTGCAAAGCCTGGTGATCTGTGATGACGGTAAATGGCATGCCTTCCAAATAACACCTAAGCTTCTCAACAGCCCAAACAACTGCTAAGCACTCTTTTTCCGTAGTCGTATAGTGAAGTTCCGCACCTCTTAATGGACGACTCAAAACCTCGATCAATATTTCCCTTCCAGAATCAGGATCCTTCTGAACAAGGATCGCACCTAGACCAAAATCACTAGCATCAGTATATAAAATAAACGGCTGTCCCGGTAGAGGAACATAAAGACGAGGAGCATTGATCAGAGCCTTCTTTACTTCGTCAAAAGATTTTTGTTCAACTTCTGTCCATTTCCATGGAACTTTGACGCTAGTAAGCTTATTCAATGGACCCTGTATCCTAGCGATATTCTTTAAATGCCTGTGATACCAATTAACTAGACCGTTAAACTGACGCAACTTAGTCCTATCTGTTGGAACAGGAAAATCAATAATTGGTTCTACTTTCTCGGGATTGGGTCTCATTCCCAACTCGTCAACAATATATCCGAGAAACTTAACTTCTTTGCAGGCAAAACTGCTTTTCTCTCGATTGATTTGCAATTTAGCCTCGCGAAAAACATCAAAGACAAGAGACAAAATTTCGAGATGATCGTCGAAAGTCTCAGTCACAATGATCCAATCGTCAAGATAGGTAAATACCTGATCAACCCACTTATTCGGGAGTTTCCTTTCCACAAGAAGATCACGAAAACGCCTTTTCAATGTGTCCATCAATTTTTGAAAGGTTGATGGGGCTCCTGTGAGTCCATACGGCATTCTATTCCATTCTAATAACCCTTTCCCTTCAACGACAAAAGCAGTATACTTTCGACTATCTTCATTCATAGGGATTTGATGAAAAGCCTCACTCATGTCAATAGTCGAGATAAATTTAGCTTGATGTAATTGCGAAAGGATTGATCTCATATTATGCAAAGGATAAGCTGGCTTTTTGGTTTTACGATTGAGGGGTTGATAATTAATACAAAACCTCAATCCGCCATTGGCTTTCGGAGCAACGACTGGCGAAAAGGCCCAATCACTATTACTCCATCTTATATACCCTTTTTCTAACAAACGATCAACTTCCTGTTCTAAATACTTCCGAACGATCTCACTTCTTCGATAGGGTTTTTGACGATGTGGAATACTATCTTCCAATTCAATTACGTGTTCAACCAAATCAGTCAAACCAGTACTCTCTCTATCAAATTTTATAAATTCCTCATCAAGAAAATTCTTCAATCTCCCTGATTCATCTGTCGAAAGACTCTGAAGAAAACTAGAACCTGTGCGACGATGCGATAATGAATAGACATGTTTACCACCTGCTAAACTCCAACTCCTGTCAAAAGGATCAAGTTTGACTTTGAAATTCAACCAAAAGTCCATTCCAAGAATCAAATCACTTGATAACCCCGGCAAGATACTGAACCACTGAGGTCCATAAACATCGCCTATGTCAATCACAAATAATGTCCCACCTTTAGTTTTGACCACCGATCTATCACCTAACCTAACTCCCTTCTTAGAAGAAGAATCAGGAGTCAAGTCCTGTACCTGATAATGCTTCACGCGATTATAAGCTGTTTCGCTCAGAAATGATCTCTCACTACCACTGTCTATAATACCCAAAATCTTTTCCCCAAAAATGGAAACCGTAACCGGGATCCTGACAGTTTTTACCGGTTCTGAAAGAGAATCGCAAGGGCAATATACCCTCCTCTGGGCAAGACGATGCACCACGTGAGACGGCAATCCGAAAGGTTTCCAATTCCTTATCGCCTCGTGATCAATTTCGTTCGAAGGAGCGCCCTCTTCTAATTGATCACAATAAATAGTTGACAGATTTATGGAATTCTCAATTTCATTTTCTAACTCTTCGCAAACCAAGTCATCAAACTCATTCTCTGACTCAGAAGAACTAACCGAGTCACTATCAAACAAACTAAGTTTAATCACGGCTTGACGTGAGGTATCAAGCCGAGAGACTATGTCATCTGATCCTCTAGTCAATTCAACGCTCGTCGAAAAACAACAAGTCTTATCAAGATCCTTGATCTGACCTATATTAGATGAAGAATTAAAATTCTTATCCTCCTCAAGTACGCCCTTTGGTTCAATAATTGGAGGTTCAACTACTGAGGGCTTTTGTCGTTTCCCTGATTATCGGGACAATCTACATTGGAATGACCTGTTTTTCGACAAAGACAGCAAACCAATTGTGGTTTGGTTTTACAATAGGGGACTGTGTGACCTGTTTGACCACAATTTTGACAGAAAAACCTAGTTTTATCCAATGGTTTAGAAGGTTCCCTACTATCACGCGATGATTGATCTTGTGTATTTGTCTTAGTCGAATGACTTGACTTCTCAAATTTCTTTAAATTCTGATCAAGTTTTTGTCGATTAATGGATTGGGTATTCCGTAACCCAGACTTGCTCTTTGAGCGATCGGATTCCCTACCATAAACAGCATTTAAACCAACTTCTTGATCACTATCAGAATGATCTTCAGAAGCATCAGTTGACTGTTCATTGTCAGAATCACTTTCGTCTCGAACAGCACACAAGTCCGTCCTAGGTTTCGATCTAATTTTCTGCACATCTGCTGAGCGATTGTAAATATAATTACGCTCATTGACATAGTGCAAGAATTCCCGATAATTCTTTAATGACAAATTCAAAATTTCAAATGTTAAACGAGGGTTGAATTTAGACAAGATCTGTTTTAACTGTTCCCTAAATCCTGGGGGATATTGCATTCTCTCAAAAACAAGACGCGCTTTACATGCAAACTCGGCTAAACTCTCTCCCTTGTCGACTTTTAAATCGCGAACCTCGAGAAGGAGATCGGCGTCATCCTTTTTGACGCCCCATTCAAAGCGAAACGCACGAGCAAAATCTTTCCATGTACGCCAATTTTTCTTGTTTACGAGGTACCAAGATCTGTACGATCCTTCAAATATTTTTGAAAGACAGGGGACAAACAGATTCCGATCTATTCCACTCGTACTCAGATAGTCTTTGAGGATTAGCAAGAACTGCTCTGGGTCTTTTTCTGTTTTTGGAAAAGAAATTTTCCATGAATTGACAATTCGACCGATTTGAATAGCGTTCGAATTCTCTGCACGAGGCTGCGGATGTAAGGAATTCAAACCATCCCGCGGTCTACTTGACAAATGACCTACAGATCTTGATTGATCAATTGACGAAAAACGATTTCGTACTTGTTGATCATCCTCACTAAAATCACTATCATTCCATGAAAATAATGAACCTACCCTACGGGCATTAGGTCCTATCGAATCACGATCTACTGTGTTTTCTCTATCACGGGACGGATTCAAATCACGTGGGTAACCGAAATTAAAATTGCCACCACCGACCCGCATGACATCACCCTGAGAAGATGTTAACATTTGTCGGTACTGTTCCTCAGTCACGTAAACTTCTTCGTCTATAAGTGTCCCGTCGGCCAGAGGTTTGCCGATTGTTATTTTTATTAATCGCGGAGGAACGATATTATTATTATTTATTCCTGCACGTAGGGGAATATTTCGACCGTTATTAATATCATTGCCCGCTGGTTGTGGAATCTCATTCGACAAACCAGGATCGCTATTGAAACGAACGCGTCTAGACTCATCCCCGACTTGAGTTTCATGAGGATACAAAGTTCCATTCTCGCGATTTGGACCAATATTTTGATCATCGAAAACCTCAGGAGTAACTGGAGGTTTATTTTGACGCGTATCTAACTCATTCAATTCTTCATCGGAAGAAATGGATTGCTGATTTATTCGCGCCCCTCCCCCTTCAGAGCGTAAGTTACCCTGATTAGTTGCGAGATCAATTACGGTGTTACATTTGATAGTTAACGTATCTAAAGCCTGTTCCAAAGCATCCATTCTTCGATGCATGGTTGACGTAATATACAACGGTGGCGTTTTACCCCTTCCCCTTCCAATGGACGAATGCATCGAAAAACCGTGAAAACTCCCTACACTATTCTGCGATGACGGTCTTGAAGTTCCCGGATTTTGATCAAATTGATCTCCCGAATTTATCGCGCCTGCGTTTGTAAGGGTCTCCAAAGGAGGATTTTCTATTTCGCGATTTGACGAATGTCCACTTGAAACTTGTTCAGTTGATCTTAAATTATCAGTTGTATTATTTTGTTCCCTTAACAACTGATTTCTATTTGGATTTCGTTTTGGGGGGGAAATAAACATTGACGTCATTGTGAGCAAACTTTACGTTATGCCAAGTTGATAACCGAATAAAAAAATTTCTTATTGATAAATAAATAAAAGCTTAAAAAAAAAATTGCTTTTATTAAAAAAAAATTTTTAATAATAAAATTTTTAAAGACAAGTCCCACAAAAGTTCGAGGTATATTATCCGATCCTTTTAAAATAATAAACAAAAAAAAATTGTTGTTCAATAATAAATATTCGACAATACACTCAAAACAATAAAATAGAACTTTGCCTAAATAATAATTGTTAAGTACATAAATAAATAACTTGACAATTAACAAAAAAAATTTTATAAGTTATAAACAACAATTAATGAAAACTAGTCAAATAAATTACAAATTAATGTATAAATAATAAAAATTAAATATTCTCTCTCAACAATTAGTCTGTGAGCAAGAGCAAGATCTTGTACTGTCAAAACAAAATGAGGGGAAATAAATACAAAAAAAATTTTAAGTTATAATATTTTTAAAAAAAAATTTTAAGTTATAATCTTTTAAAAAAAAAATTTTATTATAAACAATTCTTCAAGCAATCGACAAAACTATTAACAAGAGCAAGATCTTGAATTAATAGTACCGACCGCGAGAGAAAAAAATCTTTCAAATTTATTAAAAAGATTACTTGACAGCAGAGCAAGATCTTATTGACAAGTAAAATACTTTGATCAAAATATACGTATGTTGAGCAGAAGATATACTTTGCGGAACACACAAAAAAATTTAAAACCAGCAATTTATCTTGATCAAAATACCTATATGTAAAGCAGAAGATATACTTTGCAAAACATAAAACAATGGCAATATTCAAAAAAAAACTAACAAACATCGACAAGAGCAAGATCTTGAATCGGCAAAGTTCTATTGAATATTACGCTTAAAATTTTCAAAGGCCGATTTACGATCAACGCAAAATTTCGACACTTTGGCAATACAAAAAAAATTTCAAAACAACAATGGCAACATTCAAAAAACTAACAAACATCGACAAGAGCAAGATCTTGAATCGGCATAGTTCTATTGAATGCTACACTTAAAAATTTCAAAAAGCCGGCCCACGATCAACGTGAAATTTCCAACAATTTAAACAAACACAAAAAAATATTTCAAAAAGTTAGTTCGCGATCGACGCAGAAATTCTAACAATTTTGAGAAAAAAATTTTCCAATAATATTGTCGACAATAGCAAGATATTGTATCGACAAAATTTGGACAAAACAAAAAAAAAATTTTACAATACAAAAATTCTCATCAAATTTAATTATTTTCTTGATGTAGCAAGATACGATCACGAAAACAAAAACACAAAACTTTATTCAACGAAAATTTTGTCAAATCAAAATTATTATTTCGACAGAGCAAGATCTAATCGAAACAAAACAAATAAAATATGACTCTTTGTCCAACACTTTAAAATATACGTCACCATAATAAAATTTCAAAAAAAAAAAAAATTTTACGAAATTTTTGTCAATTCACAAAAAAAATAAAATTTCGTTATAAACAATTATAAAAAATATTCAAAATTTCTAGAAAGTAAACTTTCAAAAAAAAAAATTTCGACAAAATTATCAATTTGTTCAATATATTATTCAGTCCAACTGTCAACAGAATTACGAACTAAACACAATTAAAATATTTCAACAATTCAAAATATAATTCACACAAAATATAAAATGAAAATCAAAATTGACGAAAAAAAATTATTAAAATAAATCGTCGTTATTCCCAGTATGTCGCTGTGTACATAAAGCAAGTTTAGACCTGAGTCTGTCAAGGTCGCTCACACAAAAGAAATGTAAACACTCTGATCGCTTCCCGTTCAAACTCGCACTTTCTAATTTTCAAAATTTTTCACACAAATAAATTATAATTTTACTTTTCACTCTTAAAGATAAAATTATTGGCAAAATTTACAATAAAAAAATCCAACGTTGCCCCACGTTGGGCGCCAAATGAGACGGAATAATTTATTATTAAGAGAAATATATTAAAATTAAAATAAATGATCAAAGTTTAAAATTATTCCTCACCCAGCGCGACCGGGTTCAGAGTTGCTGGGGCTCTATTTGACAAAATAAAATAAAATAAAGATTTAATTGCACGCGGACGCCAGTTAATTTATTAATTAAAATTAACAAAAGACTTGATCACAGGGAGGGAAGTTGGTGAACCCAAATACAAAATATAAAAATAAAATATTAAGCGACTTCCAGGAATATTAAATTTATTACAAAGATAAAATAAAAGTACATTAACCACTTACTTGAATGATCGAATATGATCAAATATCGACTCTTTCCAATTTTATTTAACAATATATAATTTTGGATAATATCGATCCTCAAATTCAATATAATTTCTTATAATTCAAACGATCAATTAAACAATATAATTTGGTATAGTTCAAACAAACAAGGAGATATACTCCAGCACACAAGACGTACGGACAAAGAGTGAGGAACGGACCCGACGATTTTCGGTAATGCGCCAATATATTGAACTATTGGCGCTTAGATCGATGTAAGGTCACAGGGGCGAGTTATTGACCTTTTTTCCCTAACCCTTATCCTAGGATATTTGATCATTTATTTCTCAAAATAATGTCAAGAAATATTTTCCCGTCACATAATTTTAAAAACTTAAACCATGGCTAGAAACTATCGAAGTATGGGAAAATTTTTTTTGAAAATTTTGACAACTTGAACCATGGCTAAAAGCTAACGAAGTATGGGAATTTTTTTTTAATTTTAAAAACTTAAACCATGGCTAGAAACTATCGAAGTATGGGAAAATTTTTTTCGAAAATTTTGACAACTTGAACCATGGCTAAAAGCTAACGAAGTATGGGAATTTTTTTTTAATTTTAAAATCTTAAACCATGGCTAGAAACTATCGAAGTATGGGAAAATTTTTTTTGAAAATTTTGACAACTTGAACCATGGCTAAAAGCTAACGAAGTATGGGAATTTTTTTTTAATTTTAAAAACTTAAACCCTGGCTAGAAACTATCGAAGTATGGGAAAATTTTTTTTGCAAATTTTGACAACTTGAACCATGGCTAAAAGCTAACGAAGTATGGGAATTTTTTTTAATTTTAAAAACTTAAAGCATGTCTAGAAACTATCGAAGTATGGGAAAATTTTGACAACTTGAACCATGGCTAAAAGCTAACGAAGTATGGGAATTTTTTTTTAATTTTAAAAACTTAAACCATGGCTAGAAACTATCGAAGTATGGTAAAATTCTTTTTGAAAATTTTGACAACTAGAACCATGGCTAAAAGCTAACGAAGTATGGGAATTTTTTTTTAATTTTAAAAACTTAAACCATGGCTAGAAACTATTGAAGTATAGGAAAATTTTTTTTGAAAATTTTGACAACTTCAACCATGGCTAAAAGCTAACGAAGAATGGAAATTTTTTTTTTATTTTAAAAACTTAAACCATGGCTAGAAAATATCGAAGTATGGGAAAATTTTTTTTGAAAATTTTGAGAACTTGAACCATGGCTAAAAGCTAACGAAGTATGGGAATTTTTTTTAATTTTAAAATCTTAAACCATGGCTAGAAACTATCGAAGTATGGGAAAATTTTTTTTGAAAATTTTGACAACTTGAACCATGGCTAAAAGCTAACGAAGTATGGGAATTTTTTTTTAATTTTAAAAACTTAAACCATGGCTAGAAACTATCGAAGTATGGGAAAATTTTTTTTGAAAATTTTGACAACTTGAACCATGGCTAAAAGCTAACGAAGTATGGGAATTTTTTTTTAATTTTAACAACTTAAACCATGGCTAGAAACTATCGAAGTATGGGAAAATTTTTTTTGAAAATTTTGACAACTAGAACCATGGCTAAAAGCTAACGAAGTATGGGAATTTTTTTTTAATTTTAAAAACTTAAACCATGGCTAGAAACTATCAAAGTATGGGAAAATTTTTTTTGAAAATTTTCACAAATTGAACCATGGCTAAAAGCTAACGAAGTATGGAAATTTTTTTTTTATTTTAAAAACTTAAACCATGGCTAGAAAATATCGAAGTATGGGAAAATTTTTTTTGAAAATTTTGAGAACTTGAACCATGGCTAAAAGCTAACGAAGTATGGGAATTTTTTTTAATTTTAAAATCTTAAACCATGGCTAGAAACTATCGAAGTATGGGAAAATTTTTTTTGAAAATTTTGACAACTTGAACCATGGCTAAAAGCTAACGAAGTATGGGAATTTTTTTTTAATTTTAAAAACTTAAACCATGGCTAGAAACTATCGAAGTATGGGAAAATTTTTTTTGAAAATTTTGACAACTTCAACCATGGCTAAAAGCTAACGAAGTATGGGAATTTTTTTTTAATTTTAAAAACTTAAACCATGGCTAGAAACTATCGAAGTATGGGAAAATTTTTTTTGAAAATTTTGACAACTTGAACCATGGCTAAAAGCTAACGAAGTATGGGAATTTTTTTTTAATTTTAAAATCTTAAACCATGGCTAGAAACTATCGAAGTATGGGAAAATTTTTTTTGAAAATTTTGACAACTTGAACCATGGCTAAAAGCTAACGAAGTATGGGAATTTTTTTTAATTTTAAAAACTTAAAGCATGTCTAGAAACTATCGAAGTATGGGAAAATTTTGACAACTTGAACCATGGCTAAAAGCTAACGAAGTATGGGAATTTTTTTTTAATTTTAAAAACTTAAACCATGGCTAGAAACTATCGAAGTATGGTAAAATTCTTTTTGAAAATTTTGACAACTAGAACCATGGCTAAAAGCTAACGAAGTATGGGAATTTTTTTTTAATTTTAAAAACTTAAACCATGGCTAGAAACTATTGAAGTATAGGAAAATTTTTTTTGAAAATTTTGACAACTTCAACCATGGCTAAAAGCTAACGAAGAATGGAAATTTTTTTTTTATTTTAAAAACTTAAACCATGGCTAGAAAATATCGAAGTATTGGAAAATTTTTTTTGAAAATTTTGAGAACTTGAACCATGGCTAAAAGCTAACGAAGTATGGGAATTTTTTTTAATTTTAAAATCTTAAACCATGGCTAGAAACTATCGAAGTATGGGAAAATTTTTTTTGAAAATTTTGACAACTTGAACCATGGCTAAAAGCTAACGAAGTATGGGAATTTTTTTTTAATTTTAAAAACTTAAACCATGGCTAGAAACTATCGAAGTATGGGAAAATTTTTTTTGAAAATTTTGACAACTTGAACCATGGCTAAAAGCTAACGAAGTATGGGAATTTTTTTTTAATTTTAACAACTTAAACCATGGCTAGAAACTATCGAAGTATGGGAAAATTTTTTTTGAAAATTTTGACAACTAGAACCATGGCTAAAAGCTAACGAAGTATGGGAATTTTTTTTTAATTTTAAAAACTTAAACCATGGCTAGAAACTATCGAAGTATGGGAAAATTTTTTTTGAAAATTTTCACAACTTGAACCATGGCTAAAAGCTAACGAAGTATGGAAATTTTTTTTTAATTTTAAAATCTTAAACCATGGCTAGAAACTATCGAAGTATGGGAAAATTTTTTTTGAAAATTTTGACAACTTGAACCATGGCTAAAAGCTAACGAAGTATGGGAATTTTTTTTTAATTTTAAAAACTTAAACCATGGCTAGAAACTATCGAAGTATGGGAAAATTTTTTTTGAAAATTTTGACAACTTGAACCATGGCTAAAAGCTAACGAAGTATGGGAATTTTTTTTTAATTTTAAAAACTTAAACCATCCCAAGTAGAAATGTGCCACTGGCATAGTACTGACCCAACACTGCCAGTCAGTATAACAGTACTGACTGCCGTACTGGGCCAGTATTGGACCAACCCTGGCTGGTAACGCTGTCCAGTACTGATTTTGTTTCGCTCACCAGTACTAACGTAGTACTAGAATAATACTGGCATAATACTGGCATAATACTGGCAAAGTACTCATCCGGACTTAAAATCTCACTTTTTTACAAAATGCTAAAACACGCTTTCCAATGCAAATTTTATCCTTATTAGCTTATTACTCCCATTTTTACCACGAACAGGTAATGTGAAGCCAATAATAGTTAATGTTATTTAGAATATATAAAATATTATTAACAATAAATAATTAAAATAATAATTATCATTTATATTAATTAAATTATTTTATTTTTAATAAATTATTTTACAAAAAATAATTTGTGTTGTAAATTTTTTTATTTTTTTAAATTCATAATATTTAATTTTTTTTACTTTGCACTTATACTTAATTTAATAATTATTTAATAATTGATATTACACATGAACAAATATTGTACTTATAACACTTAAAACTAAAAACGAAAAATCTCGAACGCATGGGGGATCGAACCCTAAACCCTTAGAACGCAAGTCAGATACGCATACCGCACAGCCGCGCTGGCTTGAAGTGCTGACTTGAAGTAGTTCACCTAATACAAAAGTTTTGATTTCAAAGTTTGTATTATCTATTGATCACGAAAATAAAATGAATTTATTCTTAAATTTTTTAAACTCACAAAATTTTTTCAATTTTTACAAAGATTTAATGAAATAAAACTGGATATCAATTTCAGTTAAATATTTTTAATAAATTATTTTTACCGTAAATAATATTAAAACAGACAAAAATGATTGATGAATTACATAATTAAAAATAAGTTAATAAAAGACGACTGTAAAATATGAATGGTGAAAAATTTTTTAAATTTAATATTTAATTATTAATAATATTTAAAAATTACAGTGAAAAAATTACATTTGCTTTATTTTTAAAACTATTAGAAAAAAATTCTCAACTTATTGTTATTGTATGCATGATAAATAACTTAATGCACATATTTCAATGAGTACTAAAATAACTAAAAAAACATACATATATTTTATGTAGGTATATAATAATACATTACAATTACATCCAAAATTTTGAGGGAAAGTATTCGAAAGAAATTAATATACATTTTTTTAAATAAAAAATCATCGTTTTCTACCTATTGGAATAATTTAAAGACTTTTTCATTTAATGTTTTTTATCACCGACATAGTACTGATTCGGTGTGAATGACAGTGTACTGCCAGTACTGGTTTTAATATTTTTTTACCTCCGACATAGTACTGATTCGGTGTATTAGTCAGTACACTGCCAGTACTGAAAGTCAATACCGACAGCCAGTATTGGATCAGTACCATGCCGGTGTTTAATTACGGCGAGCTACGGATATTTCTACTTAGGATGGCTAGAAAATATCGAAGTAAGGGAAAATTTTTTTTGAAAATTTTGAGAACTTGAACCATGGCTAAAAGCTAACGAAGTATGGGAATTTTTTTTAATTTTAAAATCTTAAACCATGGCTAGAAACTATCGAAGTATGGGAAAATTCTTTTTGAAAATTTTGACAACTAGAACCATGGCAAAAAGCTAACGAAGTATGGGAATTTTTTTTTAATTTTAAAAACTTAAACCATGGCTAGAAACTATCGAAGTATAGGAAAATTTTTTTTGAAAATTTTGACAACTTGAACCATGGCTAAAAGCTAACGAAGTATGGAAATTTTTTTTTAATTTTAATAACTTAAACCATGGCTAGAAACTATCGAAGTATGGGAATTTTTTTTTATTTTAAAAACTTAAACCATGGCTAGAAACTATCGAAGTATGGGAAAATTTTTTTTGAAAATTTTGACAACATGAACCATGGCTAAAAGCTAACGAAGAATGGGAATTTTTTTTTTATTTTAAAAACTTCAACCATGGCTAGAAAATATCGAAGTATAGGAAAATTTTTTTTGATAATTTTGACAACTTGAACCATGGCTAAAAGCAAACGAAGTATGGGAATTTTTTTTTAATTTTAATAACTTAAACCATGGCTAGAAACTATCGAAGTATGGGAAAATTTTTTTTTTAAATTTTGACAACTTGAACCATGGCTAAAAGCTAACGAAGTATGGGAATTTTTTTTTTATTTTAAAAACTTCGACCATGGCTAGAAAATATCGAAGTTTAGGAAAATTTTTTTGAAAATTTTGACAACTTGAACAATAGCTAAAGGCTAACGAAGTATGGGAATTTTTTTTTAATTTTAAAAACTTCAAACTTGGCTAAAAGCTATCGAAGTATGGGAAAATTTTTTTGGAAAATTTTGACAACTTGAACCATGGCTAAAAGCTAACGAAGTAAGGGAATTTTTTTTTAATTTTAAAAACTTAAACCATGGCTAGAAACTATCGAAGCATGGGAAAATTTTTTTTGAAAATTTTGACAACTTGAACCATGGCTAAAAGCTAACGAAGTATGGGAATTTTTTTTTAGTTTAAAAACTTAAAACTTGGCTAAAAGCTATCGAAGTATGGGAAAATTATATTTGAAAATGTTGAAAACTTTAAACATAGCTTGAAGCTTGCGAGGTATAGCGAAAAAAATGTCTATTTCAAAATTTTGACAACTAGAACCATGGCAAAAAGCTAACGAAGTATGGGAATTTTTTTTTAATTTTAAAAACTTAAACCATGGCTAGAAACTATCGAAGTATTGGAAAATTTTTTTTGAAAATTTTGACAACTTGAACCATGGCTAAAAGCTAACGAAGTATGGAAATTTTTTTTTAATTTTAATAACGTAAACCATGGCTAGAAACTATCGAAGTATGGGAATTTTTTTTTATTTTAAAAACTTAAACCATGGCTAGAAACTATCGAAGTATGGGAAAATTTTTTTTAAAAATTTTGACAACTTGAACCATGGCTAAAAGCTAACGAAGAATGGGAAATTTTTTTTTATTTTAAAAACTTCAACCATGGCTAGAAAATATCGAAGTATAGGAAAATTTTTTTTGATAATTTTGACAACTTGAACCATGGCTAAAAGCTAACGAAGTATGGGAATTTTTTTTTAATTTTAATAACTTAAACCATGGCTAGAAACTATCGAAGTATGGGAAAATTTTTTTTTTAAATTTTGACAACTTGAACCATGGCTAAAAGCTAACGAAGTATGGGAATTTTTTTTTTATTTTAAAAACTTCGACCATGGCTAGAAAATATCGAAGTTTAGGAAAATTTTTTTTGATAATTTTGACAACTTGAACCATGGCTAAAAGCAAACGAAGTATGGGAATTTTTTTTTAATTTTAATAACTTAAACCATGGCTAGAAACTATCGAAGTATGGGAAAATTTTTTTTTTAAATTTTGACAACTTGAACCATGGCTAAAAGCTAACGAAG
Source organism: Leptopilina boulardi (assembly GCF_019393585.1). Taxonomy (NCBI): domain Eukaryota; kingdom Metazoa; phylum Arthropoda; class Insecta; order Hymenoptera; family Figitidae; genus Leptopilina; species Leptopilina boulardi. The sequence goes on from NW_026138009.1 coordinate 17,533, forward strand.
TATGGGAATTTTTTTTTTATTTTAAAAACTTCGACCATGGCTAGAAAATATCGAAGTTTAGGAAAATTTTTTTGAAAATTTTGACAACTTGAACAATAGCTAAAGGCTAACGAAGTATGGGAATTTTTTTTTAATTTTAAAAACTTCAAACTTGGCTAAAAGCTATCGAAGTATGGGAAAATTTTTTTGGAAAATTTTGACAACTTGAACCATGGCTAAAAGCTAACGAAGTAAGGGAATTTTTTTTTAATTTTAAAAACTTAAACCATGGCTAGAAACTATCGAAGCATGGGAAAATTTTTTTTGAAAATTTTGACAACTTGAACCATGGCTAAAAGCTAACGAAGTATGGGAATTTTTTTTTAGTTTAAAAACTTAAAACTTGGCTAAAAGCTATCGAAGTATGGGAAAATTATATTTGAAAATGTTGAAAACTTTAAACATAGCTTGAAGCTTGCGAGGTATAGCGAAAAGAATGTCTATTTCAAAATTTTGACAACTAGAACCATGGCTAAAAGCTAACAAAGTATGGGAATTTTTTTTAATTTTAAAAACTTGAACCATGGCTAAAAGCTAACGAAGTATGGGAATTTTTTTTTATTTTAAAAACTTAAACTATGGCTAGAAACTATCGAAGTATGGGAAAATTTTTTTTGAAAATTTTGACAAGTTGAACCATGGCTAAAAGCTAACGAAGTATGGGAATTTTTTTTTTATTTTAAAAACTTCAACCATGGCTAGAAAATATCGAAGTATAGGAAAATTTTTTTTGATAATTTTGACAACTTGAACCATGGCTAAAAGCTAACGAAGTATGGGAATTTTTTTTTAATTTTAATAACTTAAACCATGGCTAGAAACTATAGAAGTATGGAAAAATTTTTTTAGAAAATTTTGATAACTTGAACCATGGCTAAAAGCTAACGAAGTATGGGAATTTTTTTTAATTTTAAAAACTTAAAGCATGTCTAGAAACTATCGAAGTATGGGAAAATTTTTTTTGAAAATTTTGACAACTTGAACCATGGCTAAAAACTAACGAAGTATGGGAATTTTTTTTTTATTTTAAAAACTTCAACCATGGCTAGAAAATATCGAAGTATAGGAAAATTTTTTTTGATAATTTTGACAACTTGAACCATGGCTAAAAGCTAACGAAGTATGGGAATTTTTTTTTAATTTTAATAACTTAAACCATGGCTAGAAACTATAGAAGTATGGGAAAATTTTTTTTGAAAATTTTGACAACTTGAACCATGGCTAAAAGCTAACGAAGTATGGGAATTTTTTTTTTATTTTAAAAACTTCGACCATGGCTAGAAAATATCGAAGTATGGAAAAATTTTTTTTGAAAATTTTGACAACTTGAACCATGGCTAAAAGCTAACGAAGTATGGGAATTTTTTTTAATTTTAATAACTTAAACCATGGCTAGAAACTATAGAAGTATGGGAAAATTTTTTTTGAAAATTTTGACAACTTGAACCATGGCTAAAAGCTAACGAAGTATGGGAATTTTTTTTAATTTTAAAAACTTAAACCATGGCTAGAAACTATCGAAGTATGGGACATTTTTTTTTGAAAATTTTGAAAACTTTAAACATAGCTTGAAGCTTGCGAGGAATAGCGAAAAAAATGTCTATTTCAAAATTTTGACAACTAGAACCATGGCTATAAGCTAACGAAGTATGGGAATTTTTTTTTATTTTTAAAACTTCAAACTTGGCTAAAAGCTATCGAAGTATGGGAAAATTTTTTTTGAAAATTTTGACAACTTGAACCATGGCTATAAGCTAACGAAGTATGGGAATTTTTTTTTATTTTAAAAACTTCAAACTTGGCTAAAAGCTATCGAAGTATGGGAAAATTTTTTTTGAAAATTTTGACAACTTGAACCATGGCTATAAGCTAACGAAGTATGGGAATTTTTTTTTATTTTAAAAACTTCGACCATGGCTAGAAAATATCGAAGTATAGGAAAATTTTTTTTGAAAATTTTGACAACTTGAACCATAGCTAAAAGCTAACGAAGTATGGGAATTTTTTTTTTATTTTAAAAACTTCGACCATGGCTAGAAAATATCGAAGTATGGAAAAATTTTTTTTGAAAATTTTGACAACTTGAACCATGGCTAAAAGCTAACGAAGTATGGGAATTTTTTTTTAATTTTAAAAACTTAAACCATGGCTAGAAACTATCGAAGTATGGGAAAATTTTTTTTGAAAATTTTGAAAACTTTAAACATAACTTGAAGCTTGCGAGGTATAGCGAAAAAAATGTCTATTTCAAAATTTTGACAACTAGAACCATGGCTAAAAGCTAACGAAGTATAAGAATTTTTTTTTAATTTTAAAAACTTCAAACTTGGCTAAAAGCTATCGAAGTATGGGAAAATTTTTTTTGAAAATTTTGACAACTTGAACCATGGCTAAAAGCTAACGAAGTATGGGAATTTTTTTTAATTTTAAAAACTTAAAGCATGTCTAGAAACTATCAAAGTATGGGAAAATTTTTTTTGAAAATTTTGACAACTTGAACCATGGCTAAAAGCTAACGAAGTATGGGAATTTTTTTTTAATTTTAAAAATTTAAACCATGGCTAGAAACTGTCGAAGTATGGGAAAATTTTTTTTGAAAAGTTTGAAAACTTTAAACATGGCTTGAAGTTATCGAACTATGGGTAAATTTTATTTTGCATTTCTGAAAACTCACACCATGGCTAGAAGCTAGCGACCTATGGGAAATATTTCTCCGATTTTTTGAATCAGAAATTTTTTATGTCAAAAAAATTCTTTTTTCAGAGAAATTGTTAGTTTTTATTTAAGAATTATTTCATTGTCCCTGGATCAATTCATAAAATTCTGTTTTTTAAAGCACTAATTTTTTTGATTTAAATAAAAAATTTATTTAAAGAAGAGGAATTTTTTTCTCATTAATGGCCCTGTTTTTTATTTGAAAGGAAATTTTATTTTGAATGGAAAATAAAAGTTAAAGAAACATCAAGGATAAAATGATTTTATTAAATATAAAAAAAGTTTAATTTTTCTATCTGTATTAAACATTGATATATATATTTATATCCATATGCACTTTATCTAGACCAGAAAATTTTAATCAGAAACAATGTCCGCCCTTCATTATTGCACGCTGAAAATTAAAAATAAGTAGTTCATATATTAAATCAAGTTGAATTTTTTTTATTAATGCTATTTATGAAGTGATTAATAAATACATAAACCATTTTCTTAATATATATGAGCTATAATATAAATAATATTGTTGAATAATATTAATTGTAAATAATGAAAATGACAGATCAAAATACTTTTACATTTTAAGATTTTGATTTAAGTTTGTTTACAATGACAAAATAAAAATGTAATAAATCGAAATATACATATTTTTATAATCATGAAAATGTTCTTTTTTTGTAGTTTTATTGTACTTAAATGTGTATGATTTTAATAACTAAAATTTGTGCTTTTAAATGATATCAATGTTTATTAATCGAAATCAACATATAAGACTCCCTTCAACATTTGATTTTTAAAGAGCGCATAACTTCTAGCGACAGCAAGCAATTAATTTGGTAGAGGTATCTGTCGACGGTTTAAGCATTTAGAAAATTTTGAAGAGTTATAATTTGTCCTCATAAATTTTTCTCTTTTTGATACAAGAATTTTTAGGTTTAATTCCTCGATAATTTTCTAGTTGCAAAAAATAAACCTTACATGAAATCTGTAAATAGAGAAAATAGTATTAAATCAAGAAAACCAATGTACTTGTACTTATTTGATAGCCCGTTTTCACCGTGTGAATAAATTTAATCTGCCGAAAATTTAAAGGCAGTAAATATATTCTACATCTGCGCAGAATGTTTTTATACAGCTGTATTGTAAAAACGGGCTACAAGAAAATTTTACTATTTTGAAGTAAATTTTCTTGTATAGTACTAACCTACATATTCTTCTGAAATTCCATGTGATAACTATGTCTGCCCTCTTACAACAGAAATATTGAAACTTTGAAAGATGTATTTTTAAATGTTTCGTTTTTTCGAAAATATAATGATAAAGATGACGATTAATTTCAGCCGAAAATTTTAAATTTTATTTAGCCAAAATTGTGGAGAATATTTTTATATTGTGTGCTTAGTTAAAAACTTTTAATTTTATTTAGCCAAAATTGTGGTGAATATTTTTATATAATGTGTGCTTGTTTACATGTATCAATTTTTATTCATTTTCAATGACATTCACAGGTTGTGAAACGAATGTTGTTAAAATATCTTCTTTTTGAACGTTTATAAAAAAACACACAGTTTGTAAGTTTTCTACTCTTATAACATCCATTTGATTTGGGATTTCATATATTCTATGAATAAAATTTAAACCAATTTGTGGAAGAACTGTTGTAGGGAAAGCTAGTTCGTTTCGGTATTTTCTAATGATAGCATAAAATATTGCTGGGCAATCACAATTAATTCGACATTCGCAAATTAAGACTTTGATAAATAGTCGAATAGTGCCAAATCTACATTCATCATTCGCAGTATATTGTGCACAATTAGAATTAGTTACTTTTGCTTGCGTGTATATTTCAGATGTATATATTCTTTTGTCCTTAAATAATTTTTTGAATACTTTGTATTTTGTACCTCCAATTCTATGATCTAAAAGTGTCTGCTGGACGTCATTTGGAATTTCCATTTTTTGAGAATCCGCCAACGACATATAAATTTTCTTGAATTCGTTGCAGTTTTAATTGTTTAGTACAACATATGTACTTTTTACAAAAATCGTGAGGTCGAGACCCTTCATTAAGTTCGTCTTGATTTAATGTGTACGTGTTGATATATAATGATGCACCAAAATAAATTTGAAGTTGAGCACCTTTACTCCCATGAAGTAAATTTCTTAATTTTCCATTAATGTCTTCATAGGTAAAACAAGAATCTACGAATAGAGGACCCTTTTCACGAACAGCACGAGGAAAATGTTGCACCGAATGCAAATTGTTTGTCATGTTTCGAGCATCATAAAGATACTCAAATCTAGACAGAAATTCATGCAACATTCGATCAGCATTATTTATCATAACTTCCGATATGCTTGGTTGACTAAGAAGATATATAGCGTTAACTAATAATTTCAGATGCTCAAAATATTCAGGGTTTAAAGCATCTTCTAGAACTATAAGACACACATAAAAGAAGAAAACTTTAAACTCTGATGCTTTCCAGTATTTTAAATGTTCTTTTATTGAACGAAGTCGTCTTGGAACAAATCGGGGTAGTTTAATACTTTTAATGAGCTCATCAATAGCGTCAACTTTCTCGTGAATGGAGTAACGTTTGCCTACGTGAGAAGAATCAAACCAAAGGGTTAAAAGTGATTTGAAAACACCGATAAACACGCAATGCATAGGATCTATAGCTGTTGTTCTAATCCATTGATAAACCAAGAGGGTCAAAATGGTAGGGCCTTTTACACCACAAACAGGGTGTCCATCAGTAGCTACTTGAGCATGTCTTAATGTTTCTGCTTCAGTCCTGTATTCCAGATTACGTTGATATGGATAAACCTGGGTAGATCCCTCTCTTCTTCCTTCAATCTTACATTTTTGACAACCAAATTTCCCATTGTATTGCTTCATATTAAGAAACAATGCTTTCGCTGGAAGGTCACATGTGCCTGATATAATCATAGCCTTCACATTAATCATTTCATTTTCACCTTCAGGTATATCAATATCAACGCCATTCGACAATTGCAGAACTTCGTCATGTAGGGGTAACAGAAATTGGTTAGGTGAGGGTTTACTCTCTCCAAACCAAATTCCAGCTAAAATGAGATTTTCTTTCTTGAATCGTTGTTCATAGGGGAGTTCATTTATGACTAGATAAAAAGGCCAGAATGAAAATTATGAAGATTTAAAAACCTGTACACCATCGGTATACCATGAAAAAGAGATATTATTTGGGAAAGATAAAAGTCTACCAGGCTCAGACAACTCTTTGTAAATGTTTCCGTCATATATATCTTCAATATTGTCCACATTTAATTTAACTCTATTAAATCGGTGCTGTAATTTTTGTCGGAAACCTAGTCGTTTGTAAAGAGCTTTAAGCTGAGAGATTATTGAAATTGTTATAAAATAACTACTTTTAATTTCATGCAAACAATGTGGACACTGTAACATTTCTGTTTCGTGATTTTTCAAGCAAAATGAACAGTAAAAATTTCGAGTTAGTGGACTATGTAAATTTTCAAAAAACTTTTTAAAGTGGTATAAGGTTGTCTTGCAATTATTTGGTTCAGGACAGTGCATAGTTAACAATTCTAATATGGCACCTGTTATTACACCTGAAAGAGAAAATCGTAATACAACAGCAAGAATAGATAAAACACTTTCTTTAACTGTTATTGGTGATCCTTCATAAAGAGGAAGGTCTTGATTTTCATTATCGTCATTATCGGAATCATTATCAACATCGTTTCCTGCATCATTATCATGTTCATCATCTTCATCATTTGAACTTAAATTCAAATCACTCTCTTCCTCAGAAAGTATGATATCTTCTTCAGCATCGAAATATTCTAATTTATAATAAATTTTATAAATAAAATAGTAAAAATCGAAATTGGGTAAAATGGAGTAAAAAAGTTCATTTTTGTCATTTAAATTCATGTTTGAAAGCATAAGGAGTAAGAGGCAATTCATTAATTACGTTAGGACGATTTTGGCTAAATTTAACCGTTCCTACCCCCATATAAGGACACAAGATTTTTCGGACCCCTCCTTCCCCTTCTTAAGTAAGAGTTTACCAAGAGATCTTCTAAAAAGCATTAAATCGTCATTAAATGTCGTGAAAAAAGATTCGGGTACAATAAACACTTTATAACTGACCTAAATTAAAAACTTTTTATTTTTTAAATAATAATTATTTAGTCTTCGTAAAAACGTATTATTATTAAAGGTGAAGTTTTTAACAATCTTAATGTAAATAAAAAATGTAATTACAACAATACAAATGGAAAATATAGCTTCTACCCCCCCATTCCCTAAGGACCCTTACGTAATTAATAAATGGCCCCTAAAAGGAAAGAACTATATGTCCAGAAAGTTTGATCGGTAAAGTTAAAATTTTCACAAAACAAATATTGTACTCTTTAGTGCAAAAATTAATTTTCTAATAACTGAAAATTCCGGTCAAGAAAATCGAAAAAGTTTTTTTAAACTTTCATAATTAAAATTTTCGAAAAACTAGTTTATACTTTTCAAAAAAGTTTTTTTAAATTTTCAAAATTAAAATTTTTGAAAAACTAGTTTATACTTTTCATGGAAAACCAACTTTTTTGGAATTAAAAATTTTTGAATTTTTGCACAAAAGAGCACAAGTGGAGAATTCTTCACAAAATTTGTTTTTTTTTAAATTTTAACTTTACAGATCTAACTTCATATAGACATAAGAACTATATAGAATTGATATCAATACATCATAAAAAAAATGAAATAATTTCGCCCCCGTTTATTCTTATTGATTTTTTATTATAATTATATTTTTACACTATCAGTGTACGAAACAGTTTTCTAATATATTATTGACGTATAATACTTCAAAAACAATCACAATTATTGCATTTAGTATGTTACTATTTATATTTTTATACTCTTTGTTTTTCAGTTAAAAATTTTTTAAAGCATCCCAATCAAAAATTTACTAATGGCGCAGTACTGACAAATACTGGCGCAGTACTTGCACCCAGTATTGGCGCCAGAGGTGGAGTAACTTTGGGATAATAACATTTTACCAGTATTGGCTACCAGAGTTGGCACTAGCACTGGTAACCACTACTGGTTCAGTACTGGCCGAGTACTGGCAGTTTTGTAATTTATTTTATACGAAAAGAAAGCTTTAACTGTAACAGAGATAAGTTTCACTCCAGGTAATACTTTTTTGGTATACTTAGGAAAAAGTGTCTGAAATTTTTAGTAACCCAACACAAATTAAATATTAATTAAATTAGTTAACTAACTAATTAATATTTTATTATATATAAAATTGTAAACACCAAGAATTTTTATATTATTAAATATAATATATATTGCAAATTATTATTTTAAAAAATCAAAAAATAAATATAAAAATATGTTTATTATAAAACCAAAGTTTTTATAATATATAAAAACAGTTCAGTAAAAATAAAAATGTTTATAAAATAATTATAATGTATGTAATTATGCAATTAACTATTTAATTATTTTATTATTCACTTTAATTTATAAATTATTATATCAAATATAAATAAATTAACATTGAATTCAATTCAATTTACATAAAAAAATAAGTTTAGAAATTAACTCATCACAAATATAATGATTTAATAAATAATGAATACTAAATTTCTGAAATTAATTATTAAAAAAATTATCCAAATTATTTTTAAATTAACATTAAATTTTTGTTTATAATTCACTTTTGGAAAAAAACTAAAGAAGAACATCCAGAAACAAATTACAATAATTTTATTGACAATTAAAATATATAAGTTTGTAGGTTTAACTATTTTTTATAATTTCCATTAAGAAAGGATATAATTATATATTTTATATTATTGATAATATAACATTTGTACAATTTTACTTGCGATTGTATTTAATTTTTTAAATTAAATTTATATATTATAAATTTTATTTTAAAAAATATAAATTTTTTATAAACAAATTTATTTATTTTTAGTTTGATCGTTTAAATTTTTTTTGGTTTATTGCGTATCTGAAAACAATAAGAAAATCTTGCAAAATGTTTTAGACTTGGTCTCAGGAAACTTTTTGTTTAAATAATTTTACCCACAGAAAAGCAAAATAAAGTACATTTTAATTTTAAAAAATAAAATCAAGTTGAAAAAATTTTTATAAACAAAATATTTAAACAAAAAGATTCATCGGGTTCACTCTAGAACTTTTTTTAAACTAGTATTAATCAAAAAAAAATCTATTTGACTCAGTACTGGCTCAATATCGGCTCAGTACGGGTTTGCCAGTACTGGGAGGGTGGTACTGCAACAGTAATGATACAATGAAAATACCAGTACTTGTTCAATACAGACTGCCCAGCCTCGGCAGCCAATACTCAATCAGTACTGCGCCAGTAGTCAACTCTGGTATAACACTGAAATTTTTGGTTGGGATACTGTATATGATGCAAAATGTATAATTAGAAAAAATTGACTAAAAATGAATGAAATATTTCGATGACTTTCAGTTCAATGGATATAAAAGGGTCTATTTTACGTATAATAAAAACAATCATTACCATCATCTGATGTTTCAATGTTCTCATCATCTTCATCAGTGTTTGAGTTACTTCCAATACTAATAGAATTAACACTCATATTTTCATCAGAAAACTCCATTTCATTAACACCATGCAGAGCATCATTATCATCATTCATTTCCTGGTCTTCTACATTAAAATCCTAATTAAATTATATAGGTTAGATAAAACTATCACAACGAGAAAAATTTGCCTGCAAATGGTAACTGATGTTTACTGTCTAATTTATCAAAATTATTGACCATAGTTAAAATTAATAAAATTTTTCAAAGTTTTATATAAATAAATTTTTTTTTTATTATTATAATTACAATTATAAAACTTAAACATTTTTAATGTAAAAAATGGAAAAAAAATTAACTTAGCAATAAAATGAAATAAATAACTTATTGTAAAAAATAATTTATTAAAAAAATTAGTTTTAATAATTTTTATTAAAAAATTATAGAAAAATATAATAAAAATAATAATGTGTAAATGAGGCATTTCATAAATATTTTTTTCTCATTCTTTTTTTCTAGATTTTTAGAACATAGTACTTGTTACATTAATCATAAAAATTAATTTAATGTAATTAATTTATTACAAAATTTACCGAAAGAGAATTGTCTGAATCATTTGCATCACTTGAATCAGTTGAATCGTCCGAGCTTGATTCTCTCAATTGAGCAGCAATTCTTCGTTGCTGACGTAAAGAATATTGGTCAAAATGCCTTACATGACGTTCCATATTTACTAAATTTATTTGTAAATACAAATAAGTATTTAATTATTAATAATTAATATTTTTTATAATTTGAAACTGTCAAAAACATATCAAATAATAAAACAAATTAACTAATATAAAAAATAATCGATTTATTGAAACTTCATTTGTTTTCTCTTCACATAATAAAAACGATACAATAAATCTGACAGCTTAAAAATATTATCAATATTAAAACTTCGCATAAAATGTATGTGTTGGTGCATTGGATAATCTCAAAAAAAAATTACTATAATGGAGGAACCTCCAAATTTAGTTGAAAAAAATGAAGGAGATATTGTACAATTAATGTATGGTCAAAAAAAATTCGACGCAGTTTTGATTATACGTAGCGGTAAGTAAAAACTTTATTCTCAGTGTATAAAACAATTAATATTTGTTTATTTAATGCAAAAAAAATTATAAAATAGAAAATTTATTTTCAGTTTATTTATATTATTTTTTATATTTATTTATTATTGTCGTTATTTATATTAAAATCTTTAATATTATTTTAAAATATATTTTATATGTATTTATTCATTTTTAAATTAAAGAAACACATTTTATTTATTTATATTTATAATATATTTATATTGAATTATATTTATTTATGTTTATTTTTTTCTTTTATTTTTTTATAAAATAGTAAAAAATATCATTTTTAAAAATTTTTAGAAGATAAAATTTTTGTGGAAAAAATGGACATCTCCACAGAAGGAAAACTAATTCCAAAGACAAAATTAAATGTTCCTAAAAAAAAACCAATGCGGAAAAGGCAGCTGAAAAAATTAAAAAATCCATGAGGGCGAATACCAAAAAGATATTGGAAAAGCAATTATTAACAACAATTGCAGAACCAAAAAATATTATCGGTTCAGAAGGTAATTAAATTTTTGTTTGTTTTCTTAAATACAATTTTTGATAATTAAATATTTTTTATATAGTATTTATTTTGACATTTTAAAAATGATTATATAACATATAAAAATAAAAAATTTTTTGCTTCAATTGAATGTAGATTTAAAAAAAATATATTATTTAAAATTATTCATTTTTTAAGAAAACTTGTACATCAAGCAATTTTTCCATTCAAAATGTATTTTGTATATACATCTTAATCTTAATAATAATTATTATATTATAGTGCCGATCTCCAATGTTAATGATGAAAAATCGAAAAAAGAGAGCGTTATGGAAAAGACTGATAGTGGCACTAAAAAAAATATAAACAAACGGAGAAAAAAGAAAGTGAAGAAAAGAAGAAAATGACCAAAAAATAGAAAAGAAAGGGATTGAAACAGAGGAAAATGATAGCGAAATAGAAAAGAAAGAGAGTGAAGTAGAAAAGACAAATAGAGAAAAGAAGACAAAAGAGAAGAAAAAAAAGAAAAAAAAGAGATTGAAACAGAAAACAAAGAAAGTGAAATAGAAAATAATGAGAGTGACACTATAAAAAAATACAAACAAACGGAGAAAAAAGAAAGTGAAGAAAAGAAGAAAATGACCAAAAAAATAGAAAAGAAAGGGATTGAAACAGAGGAAAATGATAGCGAAATAGAAAAGAGAGTGAAATAGAAAAGACAAACAGAGAAAAGAAGACGAAAGAGAAGAAAAAAAACAAAAAAAAAGAGATTGAAACAGAAAACAAAGAAAGTGAAATAGAAAATAATGAGAGTGACACTAAAAAAAATACAAACAAACGGAGAAAAAAGAAAGTGAAAAAAAGAAGAAAATGACCAAAAAAATAAAAAAGAAGGAGATTGAAACAGAGGAAAATGATAGCGAAATAAAAAACAATGATAATGACACTGAAAAAAATTACAAACAAACGGAGAATAAAGAAAATGAAAAAAAGAAGAACGAGAGCAAAAAAATAGAAAAAAAGGAGATATTAACAGATGAAAATAATATCGAAATACAAAAGAATGAGAGTGACACTGAAAAAAATACAAACAAACGGAGAAAAAAGAAAGTGAAAAAAAGAAGAAAATGAGCAAAAAAATAGAAAAGAAAGGGATTGAAACAAAGGAAAAAAATAGCGAAATAGAAAAGAGTGAACAAAAGGAGAAAAAAGAAAATGAAAAAAAGAAGAAATTTAATGAGAATGATATTATAAAGAAAAATGTTGAAAAGAAAAAAAGAAAATTGGAAATAGTGAAAGAAAATGAATTTTCAAAAGTAAGGAAGATAGAAAATGAAGAAAGAATTTTTGAAAAAAATATTAAAAAATTGGTCAAAAAATCGACAGATTCAGAATTAGAAGATGTAATAAGAAAAGAAAATAATGAAATGGATAAAGAAGTAACAAACAATAATAGAGATGAAGAATGTTATAGTAATGAAGATAATGATGAAGAATTTAATGATAATGATAAAGAATTTAGTGATAATGATGAAGAATATAATGATAGTTATGAAGGAAATGTAGGGAAATTTGAGAAACAGAATGGATCACAAATGGGTAAAAATAATTTATATATAATAAATAATAACTAGGAAATTTAATTTTTTAATTGTTTAACAAACATTTAACATTTTATTATTTTTCTTTTTTTAAAATATCAGATATAGTACCCGGACTGGAATCCACTCGAAAGAGGCAATCAAGTAATTCTATTCTTCTTCAAGAGCAAAATTTAGGTAGAACGAAAAAAATTTATTTAATTCTTTCTTTAAAATTAAATGTCCCTATTCTTTCATTTATCTAAAAAAAATTAAAGCTATATGATCAAAAATAATAAATATTTAAAACCCTGAAATAGTTTTAAAAATTAAATTTTTATACGAAACACTAATTTTTTCCAGAGTTAAAAAGGTAAAAGTTGTTGAAAATCAAAAGAACACTTCTTCGAATAACTTAGGTATTAGTTTTTTTTGTTAATATTGTTGAAATTAAAAAAAACAATTTTTTAATTCGATTTTATGATATAGGCCAAGAAACTGCAATTATTTCAACCAATCAATTTGGAAAATCTTTTGAAAATGATGATTTGGAGTATCTTTTTAAGGATTTAGGTATAATTAATATAAATATTTTGCAATTTTGCTTCCTCCTGATAAAGCCTTGTATTCGTGACGATAACTAATTTTTCAAAAATGTGTTCGAAGTTTTAAACAAATTTCCGCACATGTGTACATGTACGTGAGTATGTGTTAATCTCTTATTAATTGTAACCAAATTATCTCAAAAACGTTTTGACGAACTGTCCTAAAATTATATTATTGTTGTATATAATATATACTTATATATACTTGTTATATATAAAAAAACATTTTATCATTATTTTTATATTTGAAAACAATTTGAATTTTTCATTTTTTTAAAACAATTTTATTCATATTAGATATTTATCTATGAGGAAGAAAAAATTTTTATGCCAAAATATTCACATTTTCCAACTAATTTGGGTTATATTTATTAATTTACTTTTTACAGTTCTAACACCAGATACAGTGACGTTTTTTGAAAGAGTCACAGACACCCTCAGAATACGAGTTTCGGATGGAAAATCATCAAATTTACAAGTCAGTTAACAAATAATAATTAATATTAAATTATCATAGTCAGTCGTTTTTACTACATAAAGATAATTACAAAATAAAAGTATAAGTAGATAAAAAAAATTATAAAAATTCTAAATAATTTTTAAAAATATTTTTTAGCATTCAGTAACTTCGACAATAACTGAGCAAAAAACTCAATTAAAAAAAGGCATCAACGTTTTTGTAAAAACCTCAAAATTAATAATGATAAATAGATATAAAAATAAACCGAATGATATGGCGCGGTCATTACTAATTGAGTTAATAGGGACAGAAAATTTGAAATCAATGTGCGCATTGGGGCGAAGCAGAAATAAAACAGCAGTTCCAGAAAATATACGTTCAGCAATCCTTTGTAAGTTCACCATATCTTCAAGAAAATATCCCGACACTTATGGACTGATATGCAAAAGTTTTTGTATTTTTTTTAATTAATCATTACAAAACACTGAAATTGTTAGTTTGTTTTGACATTCTTTTTTTAACCAATTTTAAATATAATATATTATATTTTACACTCATAATATTTTAAACCTCTTCACAGAATATTAATTCAATCTAATTCATAATCACTTATTAATGCTAAAACCAAAAATTATAATAAGAAATGTTTAATATTTTTTAGCATACGTACAAAGAAAAAAAACAAACGAGGAACCATTTACAGAAAAACACTTAATAAAATTAATTAATAATACATGCGGAACATTAAGAAACCCTAAACAAGAAAATATTAAAAAACACTCAAAAACAGCGATTGATATAAAAAATAAAAATGAAGAAGAGAGTACAAATGATTGTGAAAAAAATGATGGAGACATTAGAAGAGGTGAAGAAAGTGATGAAAATAGCGAAGAAGAAAGTACAGATGAAGAGAATAGTAGCGGGGAAAAATGTGATAATAATGGCGAAAATAGTGAAGAAGAGGACAATGATTTTTAAATAATTTAATAAGTTAAAAAAATTATTTAAACAAAAATTTTTTAACGCACACGGACCTAAACGCTTTAGCCATGGACCAAATTTAAAAACCTTATAATAAAAAAAATTCTTTATTAACATAAACTAATATTTATCTTTTATTCATACTTCACAAACTTCAGACCATAATCCAAGATTTCAAAATTTTTATGAAAAAATCTCTTTGATTAAAATTAAATTTTTTCCTTTCTCTATAATTCTCGAGGTTCTGACCGAGATCTAGGGATTTTCTATTTTATACAATATAATTCTAACAATTAAGTGATTTGAAGAAAATTGGAGCAATACAAAATTATAAAATGAAAATAGACACATAAATTAACAAAATAATTGAAAGTTAACAAAATAAATATATATTAAAATAAAGCAGATGAGAAACTGAATCTAAATAGTCAGCTTCCAGTCATGGTCCACTAATTTGAAAATTTTTTTTGATAAAATATATATACGATTTTATCTTTCCTTCAAAGTTCGCCACCTTCTGATAAAATATATTTATTTATAAAAAAAAACGATTTTCCTTCCCCCATAGTTTGCCAGCTTCTAGCAATATGGTATAAGTTTTCAAATTAAAAAAAAATTTCGCTATACTTCGCTAGTTTCTAGCCATAGTTAAAATTTTAAAAATTAAAAAAAAATTTCGACATATTTCGTTAGCTTTTAGTCACGGTTAAAGTTATCAAACTTTAAAAAAAATTTTTTTCGCTATAATTCGTCAGCTTTTAGACATTAATCAAGTTTTCATAATTATAAAATAAATTTTTTTCGCTATACTTCGCAAGCTTCAAGCCATGTTTAAAGTTTTCAAAATTTTCAAAAAAAATTTTCTCATACTTCGCTAGCTTCTAGCCATGGTTCTAGTTGTCAAAATTTTAAAAAAGAAATTTTTTTCGCTATACTTCGCAAGCTTCAAGCCATGTTTAAAGTTTTCAAAATTTTCAAAAATAATTTTCCCATACTTCGATAGCTTCTAGCCATGTTTTAAGTTTTTAAAATTAAAAAAAAATTCCCATACTTCGCAAGCTTCTAGCCGTTGTTCAAGTTTCCAAAATTAAAAAAAAAATAAAACTTTTTTCGCCATAGTTTGCTAGCTTTTGGCCAAAGTATATTTCCGTCTAAAGACGATTATGAACTATGGGATACGGCCATAAGCAATGGTTTTCTAGCTTTTGTCCATAGTTGAAAATATGGCTGGGGGCTTACGTACCTTGGCTGAAAACTTTACCCCATACTTTTCTAGATTTTAGCCATACTTTCATTTCTACGCGGGTAATTAATTTAATTATAGTTTATATTTATTTTTAATATTGTTAAAAAAAATCTTTAAATTTGAATTAAATTAATAATTGCTTTATATTTGAAATTGTATCTTTCCTCTCTTACTATTATTTTTCTCATGTATATTTCTCTATAGTGTTATCTATGAATGTCTTCTATCTCTTTTTATTATTTCTGAAATTGTATTTCTCCTGATTTAAGTTTATTTCTTAATATTTCTTTTCTTTTGTTTTTATAAATAATTTATAACTTTTCTTTAAATAATTAATTATTTTTATAATAATTTTACAAAATAAAATAATTTTTATTATTTTATTTATCAATATTTAAGTTAATGTTAAAAGGTATTTTATTTATATATTATTAATTATTTAATATAGTATTTAAACATTAAATTTATTCTTCCTATGCACTTTTATATTTTTAGAATTTCTATATTAGTGTATAATTTAGACATTCATATACACACATATATATACACACACACATATATATATATATATATACTCGTTCTCCTGAGTGCACCCAAGAAGCACGTAATATAACCTCCATATCAAGGTAATATTACATGTAAGATTCGTAATATAACGTTGTAATATTACAATAATCTTACAGTGATCTTAAAATGTTCGCCTCAAGGTAATGTTACTGTAATATTACGCGCTAATATTAAGGTAATATTACAAGAGAATATTACAGTAATATTATGGGAACATTTCTTTACGAAAAAAATCTACCCATCCAGGGAATCGAACCCCGAACTCAAAGCACACGAGTCCAGAGTTTTACCAACAAGCCAAATTGACTTATAATATATTTACGTTTTTTATGCTTTATGAATAACCCAGTAAAAAAAATTAGGAGTAAGCGAAAAGAATTGGTGGTAACTTAAGCTGAATGCGGTTTGGCGAAAAAACCGAATTGGAACGTTACGGTGAATTATTTTTTTCTTACCGTGAATTCTTTTCTCTTAATCATTTGAATTGACGTTTGTTTATTCCAGTTTGCATTATAAATATATAAGAATAAATGTTTCGAAGTCTAAAAAAGCCGATTTGGAATAAGAAATATATAATTTAAAAAAAATAAATGAAAGCGAAGTGTGACAGATTTACCGACGATTTTATCAAGTGAGTAGTGTTCATATGATAAATTTACCATATGAGTAGTACTCACATGGTAAAATTGTCGGTAAATCTATCACATTTCACTTTTATTTCTTTTTAAAAAATTATATATTTCTTATTCCAAAGAGGCTTTTTTAGACTTCGAAACATTTATTCTTATATATTTATAATGCAAACTCGTATAAACAAACGTCAATTCAAATGATTAAGAGAAAAGAATTCACGGTAAGAAAAAAATAATTCACCGTAACGTTCCAATTCGGTTTTTTCGCAAACCGCATTCAGCTTATGTTACCACCAATTCTTATCGCTTACTCCTATCGCACCGCCACAGCCCGCACCACGAACTGCCCTACCGAATTTATTAAAAATTATAAAATCATGGGACCTTAAATACCCAGGTAAATTGGACGCCACTGATTTTATAAACGAATTCGAAAGTCGAATGCTCGCGACAGATGTAAATCCGAACGACGTTCTACATGCGTTATCGATATTTTTCTCTGGCCACGCGTACACGTGGTTTGTCACTTTCCGACATAGTTGGCACACTTGGGCCGACTTTTCCACGCGATTTTTGCTCACGTTCGGTGATCTTAACGATGATCAGCAGATCACAAACAAGATCAAACGCGCGGTTCAAACAGAAAAAGAATCTGGCATCGAGTTTGTAAGAAGAATAAGTGCACTTTTTATCAAATTACAACAAAAAGTGCCCAAAGCCAGTCAACTTGATAAGATTTATTCTGCGCTCCACGCAAAATTAATCATTCATTTTGACAGAGACTCGTTTACAACTTTTGACGGACTCGTTCAAAAAATTCATAAGACGATGAAACTCTCGACAAAACTCCGTGACTATGATTCAAAAAAACGAAATCCCACGCGCGGGAAATCACAATTGAACGCGATCAACGAGCTTTTCCCAAAATCGATGAAAAAGTCGAAACCCCGCCCAAACAAGACCAAAAAGCGGAAACTACAGTTAGGAAAGCGCAAAATAATAGAAAGAAAGAACCAGAGGTAAATCTTAACAAAGTCGAGATTTATAAAGAGCAAATAAAAAGTTTAGAAGCGAAACTTCCAAAAAGCGAGAACTCGAAAATCGATAACGATAATAAATCGGAAAAATCATCTAAAACCCCCCTCGTTCTCGCAAACTACGACAACGCTTTTCTTCTAGTTCTTCTCGCTCCTCATGTTCCGTTTCGTCTCGAAAGGGGGGAGGAAGACGCAGAGCATCGACGCGTAAAAATTGAATTAACCCCCGAACAAAAAGAAACACTCGATAAATTCTTAGACGCAGAATTGTCAAACTTCGCCGCGTATACGGGTATTGTCAGCGACTTAACGACACACGTTATCGAGCTGACCGACTTAACGCCTTTTAAAATAAAACCGTATCGACGTAGCCTAGAAGCCGACAAAATAATAAACGCGCAAATCGATAAATATATCGAAAGAAAATTATATCGAAGCAACGGTCGCTTCGAAGTTCCGCGTTGCTTACCTATCGAAAAGATGGGAAGCCCAGAGTCTGTATAGACTATCGAAGACTCAACAAAGTCACAAAAAAATCGGCGTACCCATTACCGCGAATGGATTCGATCCTCGACGCTCTGCCAATTCAATGGTTCCGTAAACTGGTACCACCGGCATTTATGCAACATTGCAAAAGTGCAGGGGCTATTGAATAAATTGGCCAGTCCAAAAGTACGGTGGGTTTGGACTGAAGAGCACGAAAATGCGTTCGTCGAAGTCAAGAAAACATTGAAAAATGCACTGACTGTGAATGCACCGCGTCCCGATTTACCTTTTCTTTTGTATACGGACGCTAGCGATCCTGTATAGACGGAATCCTCACGCAAAAAGGCGAAGACCGAGAATTTCTCATCACGTGTATGAGCAGACCCTTGAGAGGTGCGGAAGTAAATTATACTACCACCGAAAAGGAATGCTTGGCAGTGATCGAGTCCCTCCGGAAATTTCGTTGCTATATTGAGGAAACCGAATTGACAGTTCTCACAGGTCACTCAAGCTTGATCTGGCTACAGGGAATAAGAGATCCCAGGGGTAGACTCGCGAGATGGGTCCTCTAATTGGCCGCGAATCGCGTTAAAATCGAACATCGAAAAGGATCGATGAACGAGGCTGCCGACACTTTTTCGCGTCTTTACGAGGACCCTCCGGAAGAAACTCCCCTATCACAACTCAATCGAGTCTCTGACCAATCGTGGTACGAGACTATTCGGGAACGAGTTCGCGCAAATCCCCTTCATTTCGAAAGATACAAACTCGACTCGAATGACGAGCTTTTCTATTATAAGCCTAATCAGCTTAAAGAAACCATTGGCGATAATAATGCCTGGAAAAAGGTCGTGAAAGCGTCGTCTGTGCGAAAGTGTTCCGATATCGTTTTCGCGCCGTTGCGCTATTTTTTTGTTTTCGCGCTATCGCGATATTTTTTGTTTATTGCGCCGTTGCGCTATTAACCCTCGGAGCACACACCTCTTTTTTCGAACAAGTAGCACAGTCTGGGTCGCTGTGACCCTGTTTACTTTACAAAACTCCCCCATTTTTGAACTATTGGACTGATCAACACAAAAAAAATATTTTTTTATTCATTGAACCTTGTAAAATAAGAATATGCAGTTTAGAAATATTATTAAATTATTTGCATATTGAAAAAAAATTCGTGAAGTTAACTTATTAAAAAGAAAAAATTGAATTTTAAAAAAAATGTAACTTTTGTAATTTTTAATATTTTAAGCTAAAAATTGGGATTTATATTCTTGAAGTGTGTTAGAATAAGGGAAAAAATACCACCTTATTTTATTTTTTAAAAAAGGTATTTATTTTGTAGTTTAACGAAGGTAACTTTTAAGACGATAAAAATGTGATTTTCGACACAACTTTTTAAAACTATACTTTTTTAATAACATATTTACTAGTATTTTATTATTTTCTTTGGATTATCATGTTACTTATTATTCCTTATTAGTTAGTTACCACTATCTGGCCTTAGGTTCGTGTTGTATTGCCGACTTTTCAAATTACACTTCAGTGAAATTAATGACAGGGTCTGTGTGACCCAGTATGTGCTCCGAGGGTTAAAATTATAATTCGAATTTGTTAGTTAAATAAAAGAAATATTTTTCGTTCTTACTATGAATAAGAGATGTTATATTTTCTATTGTTACCAAAGTCAGTATTTTGTGTGCCAAAGAAAGTATGGTGTGAATGACACGACTGATTTCGTTTTAACTAAGCAAGTGGTAGCGAGATAATTATTATTTGAATTTAGCAATTTCTCAATTATTAAAACTTTTCAACTACATCCGATGGATATGTGCTAGCTTGGTCGTCAATCGATCATAGCGATCCAGCGGACACGAGCAAGAGCAATCGTTTGATAACGCCAATTCAGAAGGGGGAGTTGTAAGAAACGGAGTTACTATTTATTCCTAATGAACGTCCCCATCGAATGATTGACCCTGCGTAACATCCTCAATGTTACACCTGTCATATTACTTGACCCACAGAGGGCACAGCGATGCCCTTTTTGGAACTTTGACGACGCTCTCGACCCCGCCGGCTGATCGACGGACAGAGAGACGCGAGCGTTATTGTGATATACATCGAACTTTTGACAATCTACGATTGTAACCTTTTTTTTCGTTAATTAAAGTGCCTTGTTCAACTACTAAATTGTTGCTTGTTATTATAATTATTGTTGATTTAGTTCGTAGTGTGAGTGAAGGATTAATTGGCCAATCTGTTAGATTCACCAGCTATGGGATTCCGTTTAGCAACGGCGCTAAGTAGTGCTACGCTACGCTACGCTACGCTTTGCTTAGCTACTCTACGGATTCTTCTAATTAAAAAACAACTTAAAACAGGGTAGTACAACACAACACAGTACAACACAGTACAACACAGTACAGTACAACACAGTACAGTACAACACGGTACAGTACAGTACAGTACAGTACAGTACAGTACAGTACAGTACAGTACAGTACAGTACAGTACAGTACAGTACAGTACAGTACAGTACAGTACAGTACAGTACAGTACAGTACAGTACAGTACAGTACAGTACAGTACAGTACAGTACAGTACAGTACAGTACAGTACAGTACAGTACAGTACAGTACAGTACAGTACAGTACAGTACAGTACAGTACAGTACAGTACAGTACAGTACAGTACAGTACAGTACAGTACAGTACAGTACAGTACAGTACAGTACAGTACAGTACAGTACAGTACAGTACAGTACAGTACAGTACAGTACAGTACAGTACAGTACAGTACAGTACAGTACAGTACAGTACAGTACAGTACAGTACAGTACAGTACAGTACAACACAACACAGTACAGTACAGTACAGTACAGTACAGTACAGTACAGTACAGTACAGTACAACACAGTACAGTACAGTACAGTACAGTACAGTACAGTACAGTACAGTACAGTACAGTACAGTACAGTACAGTACAGTACAGTACAGTACAGTACAGTACAGTACAGTACAGTACAGTACAGTACAGTACAGTACAGTACAGTACAGTACAGTACAGTACAGTACAGTACAGTACAGTACAGTACAGTACAGTACAGTACAGTACAGTACAGTACAGTACAGTACAGTACAGTACAGTACAGTACCGTACAGTACCGTAATCTTTCTGTACAACGTACGTTGCGCATGACGGTAAAACCTTTTTTATTACAATCATAATTATTAAATCAATAGTCACTATATCTATGCGACGCTTCATGTGCGATCGCATCCGTGCTAGTAAAAAATCATGTTTAAATCTTCACGTGTGCGATCTCATAAAATGCGGCTAAGTGTGCAAATTAGTAACTTATAATTTAAATAGATTAAAAAATTTTATTTTAACATTATTATAACTCTTAAAAATGCAAATTTGAATAATTGAAGATTTTTAAAAGTTTATTAAAAAGTTACATTAAAATAAATGGTTTTAAAATTTGTGGTTTTTCAAAATAAAAAATTTCTGGCATATTGGAAGAAATTGTCAGAAAAAACATTTTGAATTTTTAAAAATGGACCCCGGATTTAGAATCAGCGACCCTGAAAATCCCCGAGTTACGATTTTCAAGCAAATTGGATCAACATTGGGAGCGTTCACACATGATGTCACGCAATTTTTCGAGATTTCTTACCCCTACCCCCCTCCTATCACGCTCTGTCACATACAAGTAAACCCCTACCCCCTCAATGGACGTCACATTTCATGACTCCCCCTAATTTTTTATTTAAATTTTTTTAGGGATAATAAAAAAAATGAATATTTAATACAATGTATTACCATTTAAGCCATTTTTATTTTTCAGTTAGCAATCTTTATAAAAGTGATGTCACACTTAAGATGCCCCCACCTTCCCATGTCATATTTTGTCACGTTTGGTGAAGACCCCCCTCCCAGAGCGTGACATCATTTGTGAATTCTTCCTTTTAAAAAAATCGTCCGCCGTATTGAGTCAACCATTTTGAATTTTGCAAAACGGACCTCGTATTCGTAATCAGCAACTCAGAAATCCCCCAAGTGACAGGTTTTAATCAAATTCAATAAATTTAAAAAAATTTTTGCCACATTGGATCCGTTATTTTAAATTTTGAAAAACGGACCTAAAATTCGTAATCAGCGCACCCGAAAATCCCCAAGTAACGATTTTCAAGCTAAATGCATTAAATTTTCAAAATCTCGTCTGCCGTATTGGATCCGCCATTTTGAATTTTAAAAGTATAATAGAAGCAAGCGCATAGCGCCTCTATCACAGGGTTTCGCGGCTTCTATTACAATTTAAAAAAAACGAACAATCATCTCCATGCTTAACATAAACATTTATTTTAAACCACCTCTATAACAACGGTTGCTATGGTAATCAACAACACTAGTAGATCCCAACAGGTGGTTGTTGGGTGTCGACGAGTCTCATGTCTCAATTGAGACGAGTCCTAAGTCACAATTGAGACAAGTCTCATGTCTCAATTGAGATAAGTCTCAAGTCTCAATTGCGACTAGTCTCATGTCTCAATTGAGACGAGTCCTAAGTCACAATTGAGACAAGTCTTAAGTCTCAATTGAGATAAGTCTCAAGTCTCAATTGCGACTAGTCTCATGTCTCAATTGAGACGAGTCCTAAGTCACAATTGAGACAAGTCTTAAGTCTCAATTGAGATAAGTCTCAATTGCGACTAGTCACATGTCTCAATTGAGACAAGTCTCAATTGCGACTAGTCTCATGTCTCAATTGAGACAAGTCTCATGTCTCAATTGAGACAAGTCTCAATTAAGACGAGTCTTATGTCTCAATTGAGAGAAGTCTCAAGCCTCAATTGCGACAAGTCTCATGTCTCAATTGAGACGAGTCTCAAGTCTCAATTGCGACTAGTCTCATGTCTCAATTGCAACAAGTCTCATGTCTCAATTGACACGAGTCTCAAGTCTCAATTGACACGAGTCTCAAGTCTCAATTGCGACTAGTCTCATGTCTCAATTGAGAATTGTCTTAATTAAGACTTGAGACTTGTCTCAATTGTGACTTAAAACTCGTCAATTGAGACAAATCTCAAGTCTCATTTGAGAAATAATAATTTGCCTTTCCAACAGGCAAGGGGTTAACCACTTTATTTTAACCCTTTTATAACCCTTGGATACATTGTAAACAATTTTTACCGCCATCTTAAATAATTATGGTAACGAAAACTAAAAAAAATTTGATTTTTTGAAAAAAACTCAGTGTATTCTCCTCTTAAGTGAATTTGAATTTGTGTTATAGCTAGTGACTTTGCGCTACGCTCCGAAGCGATTACACCGTAGCGATTTGGAACAAAATCTTGACCAATTCGCTAACTCGTAGCGCCGATAGACTTTGTTTTTTATCTTACACGCCACTAATTAATTTTTTTGACAAAATTCAAACGGGAGTTGATCTTGATTATCATATACAATAAGTCTGTAAAAAAAAATTAATTTTTTAGTGCTAATTAATGCAATGCGCTACTTAGCGCCGTTGCTTAAAGGAATCCCATAGCAGGTTCAGTCTTGAATTCATCACCGGTAAGTCCGTTTGATCAGTACCTTTCCATGTTTGAGGATCTTGTCTCGCTGCCACTCTGGCCATCCTCTCGCACTGAATTTTCTTGTGTTTCTCGCAAATTGCATTGTGGAAATTTTGTTTTTTGTGTTCGACTATCGCGAGTCGTTCCCACGCAAATTCGATATTAATTAATATTATAAAATCTCGCGAAGTTTGTCACAGGGTACGAAAAATGCAACTGCAAAACTGGATGTGTACAAAATAAGTGCAAATATTTTAAAAACAAAAAAATGCAACGCAAAATTGCATGGTAATCTCTTCTGTAAAAATAAATTAATTAATTAAGCCATAGCAAAAATTCCTATTATTGAACAACAATGCCCAAAATATTTTGGGTAATATCGACAATGCCCAATAATTTCCGATGGGATTCCGACAGAATTAGGACTCTAAAATTTTTGAAAAAAATTAATCGGAATTCTGATAGAACCTCCAGGGGGAACTTTCCGGGGAATCTTTCCAAGTGGGAATCCACAGTGACCAAACATAAAATAGCAAAATTAAATTAATATTGTAAACTTAAAAAACAGCTTTTTTATTGCAGCTAAATGACAACTATTTATTTTAAAAAATTAAATATATTTTAAAATTAGTATTTCATGCTACATTTTAAAGTTAATTGAATGATTTTTACACAGTTGTCTCAACCACTTTTTGTGAATTGTGGCCTTCTGGAACTAAAAAATTAGTTCCTGCGACTTAAACAAATAGTAAATGTGACTGATAATAAAAAGTAAAAATAACTTTTTTATAAGTTAAATTTACTGCAAAAGTAGTAGTTTTTACTATAATTTATAGTTGATTTAACATTTTTTTCCAGTTATTTTAACTACCCATTGTTAATTAGCGCCTCCTGAAAATAGGAAAAATATTTTAAATTTAATCTTTACCAGGGTTTTTTGTGTGTGTAAAATTTAATTTCATGTACATTTTTTTCGAAAAATAAAAAAAATGTAAATTTTTTTTCAAAAAATCATGTCTTTATAAAATCAATATTTTTTACAATTTCAAACAGGAGAGTAGGGTGAAGTGTCCTATGAGAACGCACTTAATTTTCTTTTTGGAATTACTTTTAAACTTAAAAGTAAAAATTAAAGTAAATTAAACATTTTCGAAGAAAAGTCATTTGCGTATCTCTCATGTCTAAGAATACGCATGCTCTCGACTTTTAAAGAGAAACAATATTCATGAATAAATAAAGGCAAAAATATTGTTTTACATTATTATTTTTCTTATATTATCAATTGCTGTATATTAAATATATTATTTTTTCTACTTGTATCACTAGGGGGCTGTCAGACGCCGATTTTCCTGCAACTTTGCATAAAAGTGGTTCATTGGAAAATATTAGACACCTATTTTGTTTATATCAGCCCAAAAATGGTTTTAAGGGTAGAAATCACCCTTAACAATTTTTAGGGGTGAGTTTGATTATGCTACGAATTATTCGATGGATTATTGTAAAACTGAGTATACAGGGGTTTCTGAGGTCGCTGATTACGAATATGGAGTCAGTTTTTAAAAATTCAAAATGGCGGATCCAATATAGCTGATTAATTTTGAAAAAATTAATTATTTTTCTTGTAATTTGTTTTTAAAATGATGGAATTTTGTGAAATTTTGTATCAAAGGGTTAATGAGGTCACTGATTACGAATTTGAAGTCAGTTTTTAAAAATTCAAAATGGCGAATACAATAAGGCGGATTAATTTTTAAAAAATTGGTAATTTTTTTAAAAAAGTTCAAAATTTCAACTTTTTTAAAACAAATTACCAAGTTTTTCAAAATTAAACCGCCATATTGGATCCGCGATTTTGAATTTTTAAAAACTGACTTCAGATTCATAATCAGCGATCTCATTAACTCTTTGATAAAAAATTTCAACTTTTTTCAAAAAAAATTACCAATTTTTCCAAAATGAATCCGCCATATTCTATCCGCCATTGTGAATTTTTAAAAACTGACTTTAAATTCGTAATCAGCGATCTCAGAAACCCCTGTATACCCAGTTTTACAATAACCCATCTAATAATTCGTAGAATAATCAAACTCACCCCTAAAACCATTTTTGGGCTGATATAAAATAAAATCGGACAAGTGCGAGTCACACTCGCACTGAAATCGAGGGTTCCGTACTCGAAGCGAACTTGTTTGGTTTAAAAACAAATGTTTAAAAAGTATGTGTTGTATGACAAAATAATAATGTAAGTGATACAAAAAGGAACAAATTTGGATACAAAATTTAAGAAAATTGTTCCTCCTTTGGTATAAAAACAAATGTTTAAAAAATATGTGTTGTATGTCAAATAATATAAGTGATACAAAAAGGAACAATGGACCCCACACACCCAACATTGATTTTCGGACCCGGTCAAAATGGATGGAATTGAAATATTTTGTAGCTGAAGTCCTCCCGAACAAAAAATGTTAATGGAAAAATCCGCCAAAGTTAATAGTTTTTGAGATAAAAAATAAAAAAGGTGAACGAAATCGAAAAATTGAGATTCTAAGTAAAGTACCTAAATGTTTTTAAAAAGTTTTAAGTATTCAGAATGTCACAACTTTAAGGATTTACTCTTAAATTAAAGTCAACAGTTTAAGGGACATAAAACTGTCCCGATACTGTCCCACAATGTTCCAAACGTGTTAAAACAATTAAAAAAATATATATAAAGTTATTTTTACGCAATCATGGAATAGTACTTGTGCATAAAACTATATCTCAATAGACAATATATATTATAGTAGGAATCCCTAAAAATCCCTTTTAATAGTTTCTTATTACTCTGACAATACATTGGAACACTTCTGGGACATGCAATGAACGATACTTGTCGCTAAACCTTTAACTCGATAGACGATATATATTATAGTTGGATTACCGAAAAAACACTTTTAATAGTTACTTATTACTCTGAAAATATTTTGGGACACTTATGGGACATGTATGGGATAGTACTGGTACCTATACCTTTGGCTTGCTAGACAAAATATTATAATTGGATTACTTAAAAATCTCTTTTGTAATAGTTTCTAAATACTCTAAAAATATTTTAGGACATTTCCATGACATGTAAGGAACTGTACTTGTCCCTTAGATTTTCTAGCCGAATGACAATATTATAGTTTGATTGCGATGGGGAATTTACTCAGGTAGTCAAGTGTACACTCTTCCTGTAATACTTGTGTAATAACGTGTAATACCGTGTAATAATGCGTTATTACAGTGCTGTAATCACGCAAAAAAACTCTGTAATAATGTGTAATACTCTGTACTAACGTGTAATACTTAGTAATAGGGGTAATATGAGGTGTAATACCGGTAGTCAAGTGTACACGGTTTTAACTAGTAAATTCCCACTCGTTTGATTGCCTAAAAATAACTTTATATATATTTTTTTAATTGTTTAAACACGTTTGGAACAATTGTGGGACAGTTTCGGGAAAGTTTTATGTCCCTTAAACTGTTGACTTTAATTTAAGAATAAATCCTTAAAGTTGTTACATTCTGAATGCTTAAAACTTTTTAAAAACATTCAGGTACTCTACTTAGAATCTCAATTTTTCGATTTCGTTCACCTTTTTTATTTTTTATCTCAAAAACTATTAATTTTGGCGGATTTTTCCATTAACATTTTTTGTTCGGGAGGACTTCATTTTGTTCAGGACAAAATACTTCAATTCCAGCCATTTTGACCGGGACCGAAAATCAATGTTGCGTGTGTGGAGTCCTTTGTAAAATTTAAGAGAATTGTTAGGAAATTATCAGTTTTTCCTTGAAAACGCTATGAAAAACTTATTAATTTAAATTAACCTGTTTATCAAAATTATACGTGCAAAAAATGTTTCAATCCATACTTTTTCTTATTAGAATTAGCAGATTACGAGTTACAAGCCAGATTTTCAGAATTTGACTATTTTAAAGAAATATCTTAAAAATTGTGGAATTTTAAAAATCTGACTTTAGATTAGTTTTCAATAATTCAAAACCTTTTGGATTTAAAATTTAATAAAAATCGAACAATTTATTAAAAATTCGTTTAATAGATTAAATTCGCAAATTTTAAATATGAAAAACTGACGTCGGAATCGTTATCAGCGACCTATAAAGTTACCAAGTAAGTAGTTTCCGGTGATTTTAAATATTTGTCCGCCATATTGGATCCGCCATTTTGAAATTTGAAAAATGGACTTTAGATTCGTAATCAGCGACCTCGAAAACCCCCGAGTAATAAGTTTCAAGCAAAATCAATAAATTTTTAAAAAATTTGTCCACAATATTGGATCCGCCATTTTGAATTTTGAAAAACTGACTTCAGATTCGTAATCAGCGACCTCTAAAACCCCCGAGTAATAAGTTTCAAGCAAATTCAATGAATTTTTAAAAAGTAAACCGCCATATTGGATCCGCCATTTTGAATTTTGAAAAACTGACTTCAGATTCGTAATCACCGACCCCAAAAACCCCCTAGTTACCATTTTGAGGCAGAATTAATGACTTTTTAACTGTTAGTTCAATATTCTGTTCATATCTACTAAATTGCATTTACTTTTCCGCCATTTTGAGTCCGCCATCTTGAAATTGAAGGTTCTCATGAACATAGTTTAAAAGTACAACTATTTTATCCACCAATAGGATAGGTTAGATGTCTTAGAAAAAATGTTTTCGGCTTCAAAAAAAATGTTTTAAAAAAAAACAATGATTTTTTGGGTTTTTTTTATTTTATTCGCCATATTGGATTTTCTGGTCGACCAATCTCTATTTTGACCTCAAAATCTGAAAGACCGATACCCAATACCCCCTAGAACCCATGGGCATTAAAATATCTGGTCTTTTAATGTTTTAACTAGCATCTTTGTCGTCCGCAAGCGGCCGACTACGTTGCTAGTGTGCATTAACCATATTTTTTATTCATTTTTTTCAAAAAAATTTAATATTAGAAATGTAAAAAAAAATTTCTTTATATTGGATCTACCACCCAAGTAGCACGGAATATTGCTTGAATGTCAAGCTGATATCAACCGGGAATATTTTTGTGACATTCAGGCGATATCATAATGTCCTCTTCACGGGGACATTCCTGAAGAATGTATCTATGTGACGGTCTTTTACACAAAAAATATAACGCATTACAAAACTTACATTCTACATTTATTAAAGCTAAATAATTCTGTGGAACTTTACTTTCATCGAAATCTTCAAAAGACATTATTGCAACTCCTGCAATTTTTTTATTCCGATTATTGTTTTTACATATCAAATTCTTTTCACATTCTTTTCTTCTCTATGAAAGACGATACATATAAAATTTTAAATGAATAAAATTACAAGTACCTTGAGTATGCTTACCCTACTGAAAATCCCTGTAAAAGATCTTGTAAAATTTCCTGTACATTATCAGCAACTGAACTTGTACAAGTTCTGACCAGTTCATGTGTGAGATCTTGTACAAGAAAGATACTTGCACAAGAAAATGTACATGATCTTGTACAATTTCATGTATAAGTACTTGTACGTGAACACGTCCATGTTCTTGCACATGTTAATTTTTTTTCTTTACTAAAAATTAAAAACTTCAAAGGCTGCGCAATAGTTTACTTTAACCTTTATAGCTGCGCAATAGTTTTTAGCATGCATGAGTTACGAATGTTAGTAGTTAAAAATTATCAAAATCTCAAATTTTATTTTAAAAAAATTTTTACAACTATACATGTGCAAGAACATGAACGTGTTCATGTACAAGTACTTATACATGAAATTGTACAAGATCTTGTACATTTTCTTGTACAAGTATCTTTCTTGTACAAGATCTTGCACCAGATCTTGTACAAGATCTCACACATGAACTTGTTCCAAATTCGTATGCATTTTCCTGTACACGAACTGGTCAGAACTTGTACAAGTTCAGTTGCTGATCCTGTACAGGAAATTGTACAAGATTTTATACAAGGATTTTCAGTAGGGTAAGATTAACAGTCCATCTAGTATCACCATAAGGAAACATTGTAGGATATGTCATGGTATCAAAATTTTCCTTAACAATAAGACTAGATATTATTTTCTTATTATTTTCTGTTGTGCATACTGAATTTACATCAACATGTAAATCCCTCTTCAAATTCTGTAGATAATTTCTTTATCTTCCATGACAATTTTTTTTTCTTTGAGTATTTTCTTTTCATTTCCAGTTTCAGTAGACAGAACTATGTTGTAATTATTACTTGGAAAAGTCTTTAACCCTCGGAGCACATACTGGGTCACACAGACCCTGTCATTAATTTCACTGAAGTGTAATTTGAAAAGTCGGCAATACAACACGAACCTAAGGCCATATAGTGGTAACTAACTAATAAGGAATAATAAGTAACATGATAATCCAAAGAAAATAATAAAATACTAGTAAATATGTTATTAAAAAAGTATAGTTTTAAAAAGTTGTGTCGAAAATCACATTTTTATCGTCTTAAAAGTTACCTTCGTTAAACTACAAAATAAATACCTTCTTTAAAAAATAAAATAAGGTGGTATTTTTTCCCTTATTCTAACACACTTCGAGAATATAAATCCCAATTTTTAGCTTAAAATATTAAAAATTACAAAAGTTACATTTTTTTTAAAATTTAATTTTTTCTTTTTAATAAGTTAACTTCACGAATTTTTTTTTAATATGCAAATAATTTAATAATATTCCTAAACTGCATATTCTTATTTTACAAGGTTCAATGAATAAAAAAATATTTTTTTTGTGTTGATCAGTCCAATAGTTCAAAAATGGGGGAGTTTTGTAAAGTAAACAGGGTCACAGCGACCCAGACTGTGCTACTTGTTCGAAAAAAGAGGTGTGTGCTCCGAGGGTTAATAAATATGAAAGTTTTAGTTCATCATTTTGAAGTTCTTTAGCTCGATTTATGAAAAGACAATTCCAATGATTCTCTACAAATCGAAATCCTAATATTTGACATTCTAATTGCCGGAAAATGATTGAATTAATTGTTTTCAAAAAATGATATCAAATGCTTGCTCATTATATTATTATCAGTTTTATAAATTAATCTTTCAATTTATACTGTTAACCAATACAGATGTTGCAAATGCTATTTCATATACCTCACACTTAACTATACCAATCGGCTGTTGATCAACACCTACAAAAAATTCTGTTGGTTTAAAAGGGAAAAATCTAATTAAATATTTTATTATTTGATGAATATTCAAACACCCTGCATTAAGGCTATCAAAAAATAAAGTCTTACTCCATCGTAGTAATCACAAATCCAATGACCAGAATTGTTATTACCGCTAAAAACTATTTTAATATGTTTATCTCTTTCTCCAATTGGAACAATTAAATCAAGCATTTGTAAATACAAAGTACTTTGCATAATGAAAAAAGAATTTGAATCATTTTTTAATAATTCTTGAAATTTATACATATGCATATCATTTAACATTTCATTTACATTTTCAATATTTAAAAAATCTTTATTACTTAAATAAAATAAAATACTCTTTTATGTTCGACATGGTATCCTTCTTCAACTTTTAAACTGCCGATAAAGCCAATTTTCAAAACTAATCGTTTATTTTAGTTTCTTGCTTTAAAAAAATTTACTTACATGTGTTTCACCTATAAAACATTTCATTAACTATAATTCAGCTAACTAATGCAACAATGAAAGTCTTTTATGAACGTGATTAGCGTTGTTTAATCTTTTTCCACATTACATCATTTTCGATAATGATTATTATTTAACTTATTTTCCTCTGCTCTTTTTATTAATATTCAAATCAATATTCAACTCACAAACTATTATTTAACCCATAAAACAACTTCAACCCTTAAAACAATATTCAACCCTCTTTCTTTCTATTTAAATACTTTTCCAAAAGCCAGCATCCACTATTATCAAACAGTGAATTTTTTTTCAATATCGAAATATATTCAATACCAATGTTATCCAATATTATATTTTATTATCCTCAAAATCCAAATATCTTTAATACCAATCTTATCCAATACCAAAAAATTTTTCCAAAAACCAACTTCCACTATTTTCAAATAATCAATATTTTTTTCTAATATCAAAATATATTCGATACTAATGTTATCCAATATATTTTTTTATCCTTAAAATCCAAATATCTTTAATGCTAAAATTATCCAATACCAAAAGAATTTTCCAAAAGACAGCTTCCACTATTGTCAAACAATCAATATTTTTGTTGCATTATCAAAATATATTCAATACCAATGTTATCCAATATCTTTTTTTATTCTCAAAATCGTAATATCTTTAATGCCAATGTTATCCAATACCAAAAAACTAAATGGATTGAAGTATTTTTTATATGAAACATTTAAGACAACCAAAAGAAACAAATATCTTCTATACCAATATTATTTAATATCAGGGTGTCCAGCGACCTTGAATTCCTTGAAAACCTTGAAAAGTACTTGAATTTTATAGCAAAACCTTGAATTTTTTATATTTTCTAAAATAATAGCTTAATTTTCTAGTCTCAAATACATCATAGAATCGATTTCTAGAATTGATTTCAAAGAATCGATTTTTTGTAGGAATCGGTTGTCGATATGCAGGTATTAGTGTCATGTGTAATATGTCGTTGGTAGTTTTTATTTTTTGTACCAAAGTTTCATTACAGAATAATTAAAAATTAGTACAATTTTGACTAATTTGAATTGTTACATGACACTTTACTAATTAAAATTTAGAGAGTCATAAATAGTAAAATATTTTCAAAGTTATTATGTTAAAAGTGCACCTTGAAAAAAATTATTTTGGGCCTTGAAAACCTTGAAAAGTCCTTGAATTCTTTTTTCAGGAACCGCTGGACACCATGAATATCCATATTTTATGCATAAAAAAATTATTTAATAATCAATGTTTTATCCTCAAAATACATATATATTTTTTAATACTATACAAAAATATGGATTTATTTTTTGGGCCCAATACAAAAATGAAAAAGACAAATATAATATAAGAAAATTCAACACATGCAGTAAGTTATTGATCGACAAATTGCAGAAAAATAATATAAACTATATAATAATCAAGTTAAGTTACCTGAGACTATTAGAAGCTTTTTTTTAGCGACACTACTACAATGTTGTTGCAACGGTCGACGGTTGCTCTATGTTTATCATACATCAGCAGTAGCCGTTTCACTCCATTGAGGAGAAGTGTTATACCCCCATTCTTCTAACCTGGGCCTATGTTAAGTTCTCGCGTGAGGCAGTTATTACGGTAGGCCTGAGTGGCGTCCTCGGGGATAGGTGTTAGTAAGTTCAATATGGATACACCACTTCCACTCACGAGAATTAAACGGTTATCATCTATATCACATATACAATAATAAAAAAATTTTCCCTCAACCCAAGGCTGTTTGGACGAATCGAGCGATCACGGATTGGGTCCTGTAAAGGGAAGTGGTATACCTTCACTCTATCGGCCTGTCCCGGGCTCAGACCTCGTGTAAGTCAATTACAGCGGTGGGCCTGTGTGGCGTTCTCGGGCTTGATGACAATATTATTTTATGACGCTTAATGAGTTTTTCAAAAAAATTATAAAATTTTTAAATATAAACATTGTTTAATTTATTTTGATATATTCGTTTTCCTCAAAAGTTCACGATTACGAGCATATATTGCTCCAATAGTAACACAGGCCTGCAAAATTTAACTTTTTTCAGTTTCTAGAATGGGTGTACTTGTTTCTTGTAGTTTTTTATGTGCTAAAAACGAATCTGACCTTCAAAATGCCCCATCACGTCAGGATTTTTAGTAAATGTAGCCTAAAATGTAAAAAATTGGCCATTTTAGCCATTTTTGATAATTTTTTAGCTTTTTTTTTTTAGCTTTAAAAACTATTTTTCAAAATTATTGTACGATTTTTTAAAAAAAATTATGACATTTTGAAATTTACAGTTTCAGTTACGCCAATAGACGTTATAGAGCAATTCCATGGGATGTGATCACAAGAATTTTTGATGATTGAAGCAATTTTATTGAAACCTTGTGAATATGTTCCTTTATTTGTACAGAATGAAAGCCCACAAACAATTTTTCAAAATTTTTTGAGATATCTCTAATTAAAAATTTATGTCATTTTTTAAAAAAAACCATGCAACTTTTTTTCCTGTTATCCAAATGAGATCAATTTTTTTTAAATTGCTCACAAAAAGATGCTATTTTAAGAAAAAAATAGTTCATGAAAAAAAAAAAATTTTTTGCCCGGAAAAAAGTAAAAAAAACATTTTGAATTCATTTTTTAAAAATACTACCTCTTCGAATTAAAAAAATTTTTTTCTGCTTAATGCCTATGATGTTAAGAATAACTTCCCTAATTTTCATAATGGGACAGCAAGAACTTTGCGAGAAAAAAATTAAATATCACGTGCAGCGCGACGGGACGCGTGCATCTTAGTTTTCACGTCCTTTATATAGTATGGAAACTTTCAGATATCTCGAAAAGTACGAATTTTCGTAAAAAAAGTTTAAGACAAAAGTTGTTCCAAACAAAAAGATCTACATATTTGAGACCAAAAAATTGGGCCAATGTTGGGCCATACAATGAAAAATGTGGTTTTCTTAAATAAGACCATTAATTTTCAGTATCAAGTTCGTAATCCCTATGAAATTCTGCGTTCAGACATGTTGTATAAGTGCCCAAAATATTGGTCCCAATGTCTGAGATTGGGCCCAACATTTTTTGACAAACAAATAAATAAATTTTAAAAAATCTTATCTTTGGGGGCCCAATGTGAGACCTACTGTAAAATAATTAGTTTACATCCATTTCGTAATCGTTATGAAATTCCAAAAATATTGGGCCCAATCCCAGACATTTGGCCCAATATTTTTGGCATTTGTACTACAAGTTTTAACCCAGAATTTCATAACGATTACGAAATGAATACTGGAAATTAGTGGGTTTTATTTAAGAAAACTAATTTCTTTACTGTGGGCCTCACATTGGGCTCTGTGCCCAATTACAAAATTAGCTTCGAATTTCTAATCCTGTGACCCCAAAAACCCCAAAGATAAGATTTTTAAAAATTTATTTATGTGTTTGTCAAAACATGTTGTACCCAATCTCAGACATTGGGACCAATATTTTGGGCACTTATACAATATATCTCAACGCAGAATTTCATAAGGATTACGAATTTGATACTGAAAATTAATGGTCTTATTTGAGAAAACCACTTTTTCCATTGTATGGCCCAACATTGAGCTAATTTTAATTAGAGATATCTCAAAAAATTTTGAACATTTTTAAAAATTGTCAAAAATTCTTGTGATCACATCCCATGGAATTGTTCTATACCCAACGAATCTTTAGACAGTTCTTGGGAAAAATATTTTCTAAAAAATCTTGTTTCTATCTTATTGGCTTGAAATTTGTTACTCGGGGGTTCTTGGGGTCGCTGATTACGAATCTGAAGTCGGATTTTAAAAATTGAAAATGGCGGATCCAATATGGCGGACGAATTTTACAAAAAATGATCTAATTTGCTTGAAACTCGTTACTCGGGGGATTTCGGGGTCGCTGATTACGAATGTGAAATCGGATTTTTAAAATTCAAAATGGCGGATCCAATATGGCAGAAAAAATAAAAAATTTATTGTATTCGCTTGAAATTTGTTACTCGGGGGTTTTGGGGGTCGCTGCTTGCGAATATGAAGTCAAATTTTCAAAACTCAAAATGGCGGATCCAATATGGCAGACATATTTTATTAGAAATTGTCGGAATACCTTGAAAATTGTAACTCAAGGGTTTTTGTGGTCACTTATACAAAATCTATTGTCAGTTTTAATTATTCAAAATGTGCGATCCAAAATGGCCTACATTTTTGAAAGAATTTCAATAAAAATTCGTTTCTCTGAGGTTTTTGAACCAGTTAAGGCAGGCCATATTGGATCCGCCATTTTGATTTTTTAAAATCCGATTTTACATTCGTAATCAGCGACCCCGAAATCCCCCGAGTAACGAGTTTCAAGCAAATTAGATCATTTTTTGTAAAATTTGTCCGCCATATTTGATCCGACATTTTGAATTTTTAAAATCCGACTTCAGATTCGTAATCAGCGACCCCAAAAACCTCCGAGTAACAAATTTCAAGCCAATAAGATAGAAACAAGATTTTTTAGAAAATTTTTCCCCAGAAATGTCTAAAGATACTAAGGTACTATGCGACTTTTTCGTCGAAAATTGAATAAAAATTTCTATCCCAAAAAAAATTATCTAAATTGGCTAAAATGGCCATTTTTTACATTTGAGGCTTTATTTACTAAAAATCCTGACGTGATGAAGCATTTTGAAGGTCAGATTCGTTTTCAGCGCATAAAAAACTACAAGAAACAAGTACAGCCATTCTAGAAACTCACCCTCGCAAGACTGTGTAATAAATGTTAATATTCAAAAGTTTTATAATTTTAGTTCAATTCAATAAACCTACATGATGTGTTGTAAATCGATTTAACACAATTGTGCTGGCACCAAAAATTTTCTTCTTGTTTTTTATTCTCCAGTACATATAACCACATGGTGATTGTTCGAACCGGGCTGGTAAAGTGGGGGACACAAATTCACCTTTCAGGACAGTATTTAAAAGGTCATCGACTATCTTACGAACCCTCAACCGAAAGCTGTTTTGACAAATCATATTTCAGGTAGAAACCTTCGAGAACCCTAATTATCAAAGTAAAGATATATATGTATATATAATCTAATAATAATGAGAAAATTCAAGTACTAAGAAAATGTGAATGAATGAAGGAATGAATTAACTTGTGCAAGAACATGGACGTGTTCATGTACAAGTACTTATACATGAAATTGTACATGAACATTTTCTTGTACAAGCATCTTTCTTGTACAAGATCTTGCACCTGTATCTTGTACAAGATCTCACACATGAACTTGTTCCAAATTCGTATGCATTTTCCTGTACAGGAACTGGTCACAACTTGTACAAGTTCAGTTGCTGATCCTGTACAGGAAATTGTACAAGATCTTGTACAGGGATTTTCAGTAGGGTAATAGGGTTCCCCCTTCGGGTACGGAACCCTAAAAATAGGCATCTAATATTTTCCAATGAACTACTTGTATTCAAAGTTGCAGGAAAATCGGCGTCTGACACCCCCCTAGTGTTACTTGTTAGTCACATAACTCGCAATTATCACATACCTACCAATTTACTATTTAGTTATTTATATTTTTATTAAATTATCAATTTTTGTATATTAAACAATTATTTCTTTATTTATTAACATAAATTACAGTTGTATTGATCATATTTTCAAAATTATGGTAAATACGCTTAAAAAATTATACTGCGTACTCTTAGGCAGTACCGAGAAGAATATAATAATTAAAAAAATACTTAATTATAAAAAATCAATTTCAGAATTATTTTATTATATTAAACGGGCTTTAATTATACGTTCAATATATGTACTTGACAATTGTTTATAACATAAAGAAACTCATTATAATCACTTAATTTTATGAATAAAAACATTACAATGACACTCGCTTTCTAACTTTCAATATAAAAATTAAATATTATGATTAAAACTACGACAGAATTTTATTCGCAGTACCTGATAGAACCTTTTCATGCAGTAAATAGATGTTAATATTCCTAAAAAAACTGAGATATGCTGAGTTATACGATGGTGCGTACTCTTAGGCAATGCGTACTCTTAGGCTACCTTACCCTAAAGCATAACAGTTGTAGTTTAAGGGAAAAAATAATAAAAATCTTTATAAATGAAAGAAATGCCTAAGTTTTGAGCATGAAAATCATGTTTTTTCAATGTACTTAAAAGAGGTACCTACAAATTACAATAAATAGACATTGTATTATTTTTTAATCTTCATTGACGTTAAAAATTACAATAAATAGACATTGTATTATTTTTTTAATCTTTATTAACGTTAAAAAATTTTTGTCTTAAGGAACCGTCATTTCATAAAAAAATAATATAGGTGTAAAAAAATAAAAATGGTCCTTTCTCAAAAAAAATCAAAAATATTTTTGATTTTCAAAAAAAGGAGTAAATTTTGAATTTAAAAAAAAATTGTTCACTTTTCAAAAGAACAGAAAAAAACCTTTCGAAAACATGTAGGTCAAATTTTTTTTACCCTTTTATATTATACCCATTCTACAGTTTTTGATAAAAATTAATAATCATTCGTGGGTGAAGTACTCTTTCGGAGTACGTAATGTTATGCAAATTGCAGCCCGATCTAAGAACAATTTTTTTGAATTGGTACACTTCAGGGATTTTAAATATTTCTAATAACCTATATTTAAAAACTCATACTGATCAGTTCAAAAAAACAATAACTTCATTTAAATAAAATTTTAATTTATTTCTTATTTCCTGCAGCAATACCCCATAGAATAGGCCGCTTAATTCTATTTTTCAGTTGCGTGCAAAAATTTAATCTAAGATTTGCATGGTAAACATTAAATAACAATTACATTTTTCACCAATAACTTTCAGGTGTGAAGTATTATGTTACAAGAAATATTCACCCTTGTTAGGAGCACATACAGAGTCACTCACATCCTGTCATACATCATAGACTTTTATTTTTTTTTAAAAAGTAATTTTCTTTAAGAGTTCATCGAATTTGAATAACAGAGGTTGTCATGTAAAACCTACTCCATCGGAATAGGTTTTGCTTATAAATTGTTTATAGTTGAATTCGAATCTGGTCTCAAAAATGGCACATAACAGGATTTCAGGAAAAACTTATTCAAAATTTCAGAAAACCTGTTTTTCAAGTTTTTGATCAAATAAAGCTGAAATGCTGCAAGCCTTCAAGTACGTTTGAATTGAAATCTTAACTTTTAGCTATAAAAATCAAGACAAAAAACACATTAAATTTTGGAGTCAAATATGGAGCGGTCCAGTTCGAAAATCACTATCGTCCAATTCTTTATTTTTTACACAACTTTGCAGCTTAATGATAAATTTACCTAACATTACCTTTCTCAGAAAATGTCTCAAATATAGCTATCCCAAAATTGGGAGAGTAAGAAACTTTCGAAATAATGATCATTTTGGAATACTTTAAAGAAACAAAGGGGAAATAATGAGTTAAAAATTCAAAGTTTTTAATTTTTCCTTAAAATATTAATTTTGTTAATTTTTGTGTTTAATAGTTTTTAAAAGTTCAAAAAATTTTGAATAAAAAACTGTTTTTATAACTGAAAGTTCTAATTTTGATTTTCAGAATCTCAGCTTCATCTGATACATTTGATCAAATCATTGAAAAACAATGTTTTTTGACTCTTTGAACCAGTTTTTCTTAAAATCTGTAAGTATTTTTTAAACTTAAACTCGCACTGTCACACTCACTTACTCAACAAAATGTTAGTAAATGTGTAAGTGTAACTGTAAGTCAAAGTGTAAGGGTAATTGTGAGGGTAAATGAAAAAAGCGTTTAGTGGAAGTGTTAGTGTAAATATAAAAAGAATTTAGTGAAAGTGTGAGTGTGAGTGCAAGAGTAAATGTAAACAAGTTTAGTAAGTCTAAGTGTAATTAACAGTACAAGTGAAAAAACAATTAGGTACTCAAACTCACCACATGAGAGGGACTCCATAGAATGTTTGAAAAATTTTTCAACTTCACTTTTGATAAGTGACTGTGAAACGGTAATTTACAGAAAGTTTATATGGTCATAAAGATTCTATTATGTGCTCCGTCATAAAAATAATATCTGTGAGCTCCAAGGGTTAAAGGAGAATAATTTTACATCTTTAAATAGAAATCATTTACAATTCCTATTAATTGATTTGAATTTGGTCTTATTATATGAACACATAAAACTTTTGATTTTTCTGATTTAACTTTGCCCTTAATTTATCAGAACACAGAATTAAAATATGATTTATTAGGAGATAAATTTTAATAAAACTATTTAACATATTACACGGTTCAACTGTATTTTTATTTTTAGGAGCATGGAAGGTGATTCTTAAATCTTTCGTGATGCAAAACACGCAATTGAATAAATAATTGTTCATTAGCCCACGTATTAGAGTAATTAGATATTTAAAACTGAAAAAATTAAGTTTTCAGGGTATCTGTTTTTTATTAATGTTCAAAATCAATGTCGCTTGTGAAGAAAAATACAGAGTTTTAAAAAAAGGTGTGAAAACAATGCCATTTAAACCTGTAATTCTCATTTTAAAGAAAATTATTTTTGAGGCACTTCAAAAGATTGTTTTGAAAGACGTTGTTTGTTTTTCCTTTGCTA
Organism: Leptopilina boulardi; assembly: GCF_019393585.1. Taxonomy (NCBI): domain Eukaryota; kingdom Metazoa; phylum Arthropoda; class Insecta; order Hymenoptera; family Figitidae; genus Leptopilina; species Leptopilina boulardi. The sequence goes on from NW_026138009.1 coordinate 57,992, forward strand.
AAGATTCGTGTTTACTTATAAGAATCACCCTATGTGGTCCTAGAAATAAAAAATTTGATTTTGTTGTTCCGTGTTATTAAATTTGATTTGTCTTATTTTAACATTTTAATACATTCTTTATGAATGGATGGCGTCGAAATACATATTTATTTTCAGTAGCGGCAATGTATATTTTTTGTGAGTATTTGGATTTGTACACTACAGGAGTAAAGGCATTTCACAAATAGCAAAGCCCTAGTGCGTAGTGTTCCACACATTCCACACAGTATCCCAATTTGATTTACATATCCTAATATTAACAAATTATCTTGCAAATTTTGCTTAAAAGTAAATTGTATTTTGGGTTTCAAACTAAATTAATTTTCTAAAATTTTACTCTATTATGAAGTGACATACTTTTTTTGTCTCAAGGAACGTTCATAAAATTCTTCTTGTAGCTTTCTCATAAAAATACCTTTATAATGATGACGACTTAAAACTAGCTGCAAATTCATTACATAAAACTTTAACTTCTTTCTGAAAAACACAATATACACACTTTCATTTAAAATTATGCCTCCAACTCTTTTTGTTAATTATAAATTAAATTAAAATTTTCTAAAAACTGATAAAATACTGAAAAGTAAAATAATAAAAAATAAGTTATTTTTTCAGTTAGATATTTAAGAAAAATCTTAAATGGTATCTTTCTTTACATTTATAATTGCTTTAATAAATTTACGCTGATTTCTTAGACAACTAATTATTGCTGTCGGTACAGTACTTGAGATATTTATAAATAGTGAAAAAAATTAATTACATTGCATTCTTAAATACATAATATGTTTACAAAAAATAGTGTTACGCATACATACACGCACAAAACATCTGGATAACTGTTTTTCATTTCAAAATATATTCATTTATGTTATAAATATGATAAATAATTAATTTTTGGATTTATTAAATCGTCATTGCTATAAAACTTTCTTTATGAAGAAGAAAAAATATTTCTATCTACATAATAATGTTAACACTTCATACATTCCCAAATCTACCTTAATACTTTTATGTCTGAAATTTCAAATTAAATAAAGTTATAGTCTTCATTGTAATTGAAATTTAAGTATCTTGCATTTTAATTATCTTAATAATCATATTGAAATGATTCGGCAATATTGTCAATTTAAAAAAAATTTTAAACATGTTAAAAATTTATATTTTTTTCAGGACAAATAAATCTTCTCAGGAAGATTTAAAATTTTAATTTGATTATATTTGAGAAAAATAATATAACATTTGGGGTAATTCTGGGAGAAATTGTACACCTTTTTCAAATACTTTCAAGTTCTATGGAAAATATATTAACAAAAAATTTAATTTCTTTACAGTGCCTTAGTATGAACACTTGAATACAAGTACCTATGCAAAATTATTTTTATGTTCTATAATTTATTGTCTTATTTCAAAAATGTTTTTTGTAAATCAATACTCTGTAAGAGTTAAAGACGCATTTGTGAGATAAAACTTGATTTTTCTTTTTAAAAAAAAATATTTTTACATATCAAATATAAACTTCTGAAATGCAAGAGTTTCAAATAGGCTTCAATCTTTACAAAACAGACTAAACCTTGATTTTAAACTACGATAGATGAGGTGTCCATTCGTCCTATTAGGCTATTAGTTAATCTGTACCAGAATTACCCTCATACATAAAGCAATGTCTACAATCCGAAAGATACACAACTACGTAGATGTGTTTTTTGCAAATAAGAATCTCGAGCTTCTTTGGTGCATAAATCTGAGAAACGATAACTCAATGTACAAAGTATATAAAATGATTCATACTCCAATAAAACAGGAAACATCACCATATTTTTGAAAATTATTATACTCAAGAAAGTACTTATATATACGCATTTCGTCAAATATCTAGAAAAGATTTTAAATGTACATAGTCTGTTTTTAAATCAGGATGGCAGTATGGTTTCAAATATCGGTGCGTACCCTCTCCCATTGTAGACGTCGCTTAAAAGAAATATAAAAATATCTAATCCTTAAATATAATATTCCTCACATCAATGAAGTACTTTTGAAAATGGAATTTAATTCTCAAGAATAACACCAACACTTTTCGATCTTATTCGACTTTAGATAGTATGATATTCAACTCATCTTTCTGCGATATTCGAGATTCTTGAGGAAGACAATTAGGGTCGGAATTTTTACATGCTGTAGTATTGTGCAAACATGACTTGCTGGATGTGCTACTTCTTTTATCAGCAGAAAATCCTTCTTTTCCATCCTTATGAAGACGTGGTGAACTCATGAGGAAGAATTGGTTGTCTTTTCCTACTTCCATAAAGTATTTTGGTTTCTGTAACCGCTCCTCACTTTTAGTTTTATTATCTACAAAGACCTCACCTCTGGAATGCACCTCACCTGTAAAATTAACTACATATTAAAATGATAATATTAAAAACTATTTAACAGATCGTGTAAAAATCACATAGACTAAAATAAAGAATGTCATATTTAGAAAACTAAGCTTGAAAAGCTTCAATTTGGAAATGTGATATTTTCAAACTGAAATTTAAGTTAAATAAGTTGACCTTTATTTAGAGGAAACGAATTCGAGATGAAATTTTCTTTATCGCATCTGGGTTCTTTTTTAACCTTAAAAAACATATCGGAATTTGTATGGCAGCAAACGAATTTTTTTAAATATTGATGTATTTACATGGAACAAGGAATCTGGAGTTTTTTTGGGGTAGCTGATTATAAATATGATTATCTGAATAAATATGGTATATAAGATCTGATATATTTTGTGAGGTTAGAAAAAATACGACTGTAATTTTACGGTCATAATTACGACCCTAAATATAATCATAAATACAGACGAAAAACACAATGATTGTAATTACAGTAATTAGTTTTCCCTAAAATACTGACAATGAGTTGTGATTTTCATACGCTTACTTTTTCTTTATAGAATAATTAGTTTGTTTTTTCACTAATCTAGATCTGTCAAAAAAGTCAGGGACTTATAGATAACCGAAAAGTTTCCGACCATATAAAAGTTAAAAAATTGTAGTTTAAGTTAAAGTGCTGTAAATAAATTCACAAATAGCACAAGATATGGTCAAAATATTGTATCAATATTACATTACAATATTTCAAATATTGCTACAACATTGATTACGATCTAGCAATATTGAGTCAACATTGCTCTGCAATATTGTTGTTGACATACTGATTAAATCCGCCTTAAGAACGTAATATTGCGATATTACTGTCTACAATATTCGCATAGTAATAATAATTTTAATTTTACGTGAATGAAGCAAAATTATATCAATATATTGCAAATGTTGCTGCAATATATTACTGTGCAATATTTGTAGTCTTGTCAAGTAATATTTATGCAATATTGTGGACATATGTTGTGCTGTTTGGGCTATTTTTGAAAAAAATTATTTTTTAGTTTAGATTGAAACATGTGTTTTTTGAATACTCAATGTGAAATTACACCTTAAGGGGCAATCAACGTTCGAGGTTTGAAAAAAACGATTTTTATTTTTTTGCATGTTTTTAATCAAGACGTCATTAGAAATGTGCTCCATGAAGTCGTTTGTTTCTCCAATCATGTTTTTTCAATCATATATGAGGTATTCCATGCCAAATCGGAGACCATTTGGCTTTTGCACCTCAGATCTTTTTAAATTTTTTTTTCCTTTTAGTACTCATGAAGACTAGCTTTCACGATTTTTTTCAAATTTTTTCATCAAGCCCTTTAGGAGATATCAATTTTTGAAAAATTACGTCACTTTTTTTTAAATGCTTGTAATTTCGCTAAAAATTGACCAAATTAGATCAGTCTTATATCAAAATTTTTATTTTTAAACGTACTTTCCAAAAAAAATATTGAAAGTTATTTTCGAAAAAAATTTTTATTAGATTTTTTAGATTTAAGATTAAAAATTCATTTTTGAACCTGTGTGTATCGATCGATTTTGTTCAAAATTTTTTTACAAAAACTACTCTAAATTTGACGAATTTTGAGCCTAGTTGGATAATGGGAAAACGATGGGAACTATTTTTTTCGAATTTTCAAATTTTACGTTTTTAATTATTTGTATGGAAATCAAACAATAATCATTTTCTCTCATTCAAACCCAACGATTATTGTTAGTTTTGTAAAATAAAACAGTTTAGAAAATAAATAATAAAGTAATATTTTAATTATTTATCTAAAATTTTGTTTAATTTGTAGAAGTTATTAAGCAATATAAAATGAATGATTTTCAACATAATACCAGATAACTCGATAATTAATAAATACGAATGAAATCTTTCATCACAAATTAAGAATTAAATGTATATAATTTTTTTCGAAAAAAATAGTTCCCATCGTTTTCCCATTATCGGACTACGCTCAAAATTCGTCAAATTTAGAGCAGTTTTTGTAAAAAAATTTTGAACAAAATCGATCGACACACATAGGTTCAAAAATGAGTTTTTAGTCTTAAATCTCAAAAATCTAATAGAAATTTTTTCGAAAATAACTTTCAATATTTTTTTTGGAAAGTACGTTTAAAAACAAAAATTTTGATATAAGATTGATCCAATTTGGTTAATTTTTAGCGAAATTACAAGCATTTCCAAAAAAGTGACGTAATTTTTCAAAAATTAATATCTCCTAAAGGGCTTGATGAAAAAATTTGAAAAAAATCGTGAAAGCTAGTCTTCATGAGTACTAAAAGGAAAAAAATTTTCGAAAAGATCTGAGGTGCAAAAGCCAAATGGTCTCCGATTTGGCATGGAATACCTCATATATATTTAAAAGAGTTTTCTAAAAATTTTGGTAAGACTTTTGTCAATCAAAGCGGTTTTTTTAAATTGTTCAGTAAACAGTTCTCCAGGTCAGAACACAAACTTTTTGAAAATATTATAGTAAGCGCGCAGTCAAGAATGCTTCAAGGTCGGGTGTGCAAATATTTTTTTTTACTTTAAGGCAACATTTTAAAAGTTTATAGGTATTAGAATAAAAGACAAAAAATAGTTCATCATTACCCTATTGAAAATCCCCACATGGGATCCTATATATGATTCCATATAGGTTCCTTTATAAAAACCGTTATGAAATCTTAGGTTCACATAGGAATCCACATAGAATTCTATGTAAAATCATATATGAAATTCGGACACGATTTGGTGTATGATTTCATGAAGGAATTTATGATGTTGTTTCTACAATGAAATCTATGTCAATTCATTTATATATAGGAAACAATATAGGATTTCATATGGTAAATTTCAGTTGACTGCTTTATGCAGAAGGAAGTTACCAAAAATTAAAAATTATTTAATTAAAAATTAAATATTATTACTGCAATTTATCTCAAAAGAAAAAAATGTGTGCTTTGCAATACACCTTCTGAGTTATAGTCTCAGCTTATATAGTATTCAAGAATGATCTCAACTGTGAGAAAAAAAATTATCACCATCTGGCGGCGTAAGAGTGGAATTATGATGATTAACATTTACATTTCCTATGTAGGAATCCATATGAGAACATATATAGGATCTTCTTATGATTTGTATCAACTTTTGTAAATTTGAACGGGCGATTTCACTTTTGTGGCGGGCGTAAATCCTCGCTTCTGAGTTCCCCCACTCCGACGTCAAGAGCAAGGAAATATAATGAACTCCCTTTGGCCCTCTTTATAAATAAGAATAAATTTTCCTACAATGTTTACAATTTTTTATCTTATAGTATGTAAATTTGACTAAAAAATATTAAAAATTATAGTGTCAGGAATTTTTTAAAAATAAAAAATTATCTCCCCGCCATTTAAGCTACATATTTTTTTTTTTTTGAAAGTTTTTTAAAGAAAAAAGAAATGCAATGGCCTTTATTAGAATTCAATAGAGTTAAAAACTGACCGAGTAATTGAAATTGTTTATAAGTAAAAAACATGCCCTTTTTTCTTTATACATAATTATGAAATTAAATAATGAATTTCGATTATTTCTTTTATATACTTGATAGTATCACTCTTGAAGAGTAAAATGAATGAAAAAAATTGAATTCGCTCCATATCGTTCTGTAGAAATTAAGTTGAAAAACAACATGTTTTTAATTAACAAATGGAATAATTTATAAACTATTCATCCCATTGGGTTCGAAGTTTTTTCATTTTGTTCAGTATCGCGAAGGGCACATTTTAATAAAATTTCACTTCAACCCGATTATTATTAACAAAGTTATTAAACAATTAAAAAAGTGACATTTTTAATTGTTTAAATTCAATAACTTTTAAACAAATTATCCGATTTTAACTTTCGACCCACCCTTTTGTAGGTATTTTTTATATCTTTCTTTTTTAATCACAACAAAAATAATATGCCAGAAAAATTATAGGAAATAATGTAGGAATTCACATAGATTTCAATGTAGAAACAACATCATAAATTCCTACATGAAATCATACACCAAATCGTGTCCGAATTTCATATATGATTTTACATGGAATTCTATATGGATTCCTATCTAGACCTAAGATTTCATAACGGTTTTTATAAAGGAACCTATATGATTTTTAATAGGGTATCGCGTGTAGTTCATTTGCAAACCTTTCTTAAAAAGAGATTCGAAATTACGACCAGACCGTGGACTGCTCCCTTAAAATGATGTTCTATACCTAAAATTTAATAACAGTTTGGTTTAGGACTTACAGAGAGTGAGTAGCAAATGAACTAAAAATTAATCATAAAATTTATAGTCGACCTATGTACATACGAAAAAAAAAGTAGTTTACTACTATAAGCTTTAAACAAAAGAAAGTAATTTACTTTACCTTGAATGGTGTGATCAAGTAAAGGTTTGTGTAATTTGGATTTACAATGTTTTCCATCATTCAAATTAATTTGGCAATGTTGTCTGGAATTATTATTAGTTCGAAATATGGATTCAATGACTTGTCTAGATAGAAGCGGTGAGATAGGATGTTCCAAACGACCTCCATAAATATTTCGTAAAGTGTTGCTTGTAATTGTTCCATTGTCGTACATTGTCATTATTGACGAATTGTCAGCTATCAGATTGTCAGTATCCGAATCTCCAATACCACTATAATAGTTACTGTTACTTTCGGATTTCTTTAAAATCGATTTTGATTTACGATGTCCCTCTATAAATGGCGTTGCCTCGCTATCAATTGAATCAACCGACAGTGACAGCTTACTTCCCGTAGTCGATCCTGAAATGTCCACTTTTCAATACTTTTTACATAAACCACAATTTCACTACGTGATTTTCAGTATGCGGTGAACTGGCGACTATGCTCTAATTCCTTCCTACTTTTTATTATTAGTAAATTGATTACATTTTTCCCTATTTAATCAATCAAATTCTAGATTTAACAAATCTTTTAAAACAAAACAAGGAAATACATTTTATTTCAGATTTCATATATGTTAACATATTACAAATTAAGAATTTATTATAAAAATAAAAAGAAAACTTAAGGTTAAGAAAGAAACACTCATTATCATTGATGAAAGTACAAAAAATAAAGTTGTTTTAACTGTTTACAATTAGAGATAAATTTTATCGTATGATAAAAAAAATTGACCTTATGCTTCAGCAAAAATATATGTGCGCCCTGGCGGATTGGATATTTTGAAAGTTAACCCACTTTTGATTTCTTTGAAAAATATTTATTAAACCAACAAAATATGCAGAAAAATGTATTTTAAAAGATCAATAAAAGTTAGAAAAGATAATTTATATAGTAAATGTTATAATTATATTCTATCCATGTTTGGAATTATATTGATCCTTTATTGTTAATTAGTTCAGTTGTAATATTAGATTGGCGTGAGGATCAAATAAAGAAACCTTTTTCTTTTTTGCTCCCATTTGAGCAGAAACGTCTGACAATTTTTTAAAAAAAGAAAAAGGTTTCTTTATTTGATCCTCACGCCAATCTAATATTACAACTGAACTAATTAGTTATAATTATAATATTGCTATAATAGTAAATAAGTTATAATTCACTTATGCACGAAGAAACTATAGTTTGTAAAATTTGATATTATAATAATTATTTTTACAAAAAACCAATAGTAAGAGAGGATGAAGTGATAAAAATGACATTATTTTTTACTACTGTATTACAAAATAAATTAATCGGTACTCTTTAAATTTAAATTAGCTAAAATTTCACTGTTTGAATCAGCGAATAAAGTTTTCACTGCAAATCAGCGGATACAGCTAATAAAATAGCGAAACACAAATCGGCGAACGTCGGTCATTTTCGTCGGAAGATAAATTTATTTTTAAAATGGTGTATTTCGCTGATTGAAATAGTTGTTAGTCGCTGACTCGCAGCTGCATACTTATAGCTTTTTCAATCAGCGACTATTTGCTGCCAATCAGCGGATTTTAGCTGATTCAAATTTAGAGAGTATCATTTAAAAGTATAGTATATTATTAATAATTACAATAAGGAGTTGGAATGATTAATAAAAGCTATATGAATTGTAAATTAGAAAAAAGAGATATTCACAAAAAGAATTTTGACTAGAATAATTATGAAAAGTAAAAGTTGAAATTTCACATATTACATTCTGTTTTAAAAATATTACTATTTTTATTGGAAAGAAGCAGAGGTGCTAAAAATATTGCTCATCTTAAAATTGGTTATTGTAACATCTAAAATTGTTTTTTGAAAACATTCCTTTTGAAAATAGGAATTTTATTTCTTAGTAGCATTCGATTGGTCGAACTTTACCGATGATGTACGAAAAATATCCGGTTTTTGCCGAGTATAACCGATTGGGTTTCATCACGTAATAGTAATATTATTATCAATATGTATTTATTAAGTATATACTTTGCAAATATGAGAAATGACTATTTTGAACATTTTATTCAATATTTAGATTTAACAAATTAGATTAATTTAAATAATAATTAAATCAAATGTAAAATTTCATGTAAAAAAATTATTTTTAAATATGTGTTTAATATTATTTTGTGTTTTATTGAAAATAATTTATTTATTTTAAGTGTTTCATAAAAATGTCTGAAAATCAAATATTGAAAATTTTTAATAAAAAATCAAAACAAAAAATAGTTTCAAAAAAAGTATATAGTAATCATTGTAAGAAAGTAATTCTTAGAATTTTTTTATTATATTTATTTAAAATAATAAAATTTTTTGAATTATTGTTAAAATTTTGAAGAAATTTTGCAAATTTTTAATTAAAATTATTCAAAAAGTTAAACAGTGAAGGAAACACAAAATGAAATTTACTGAATATTTAATTTTGAGAATTTTATTTAAATTTTACTTTATTTATATTAATAATTTATATTTTAATTAATAAATTTAAATAAATTTAAAATATTAAATTAGATTTACATGTATTTACATGTATTGCGACGATTATGTGAATGTGTGTATTATTAGAATAGGTTCTTTATATTAGTATTGTATTAAAAGTGTGTGTTCCTCAAGAATATGTAATATGTGTGAGTATATATAATATGTTTACTGTAATATTTGAAGGTGCAACTTCGAACATTTTATATCGACTATGGTAAAATTTAGTATAGTAATAATTTTTTTTTCTATTATTGTGGAGGGCTTTTTAACTTTTATGTCAATATATTCCCAAAACACTATAGTAATTTTATTTTCACACGGGATGGATATTTACCATAGTTTTTGTAAATTTCATAATTCTTTTTCAGTTCTTAATATATTTATAAAGCTCGTTTACAACGATTCACCAACATCAGTTTCCTATTTTTTTTATTAAAATTTCCTACTGTTTAGAAATATGAATCCATAATTATTATATTACTCTTTCCAAATTAAGAATACTCACTCAGTATAATATTTAAATAGTAATTTTCACAAAGATAACGTTATATCTTCGTTTACTATTGGCTTTTTGTAAAATTTAGTATTATAATATCAAATTTTATAAACTAAAGTTTCTTCGTGTGCATGCTAAAAATTATTGCGCAGCTGTAAAAGCTTAAGAAAACTACTGCGCAGCCTTTAAAGTTTTTAATTTAAAATACATAAATGAACATGTACAAGAACATGTTCCATCTCTGGTACAAGAAAATATACATGAAACCTGCACAAAAAATATGTAAAAAAAATATACATTTTCTTGTAAAAGTTTTTTCAGCCGGGTACTTTTTTTAAACTTAGTAACATGTAATTGAATTAAAAAGAACATAGTTAAACCTGGTTACTACAGTTGATCTACCATTGGTGCAACTACACTAAAATAGTTTGACTAGTTTCTATGCCTATTTCCTAAACAGTCTAATGTACTTTTGTTACCTCCAATCATACTTATTCGCAAATCATGCATATGTGGTTTTATTACAGTACTTTTTTTGTTCTTTAATGACTTTTGATTAGGGGAGAGTGGGGCTGGTTGCACCACTTTTTTTAAAAACTGTAATAACTTTTATAATATCATTCATTTCATACGTTGTATACGATAAATTAAAAAAGCAATCACTCTTTTATGAGTCAAGAGTATATACGTCACGTAATATAATTTTCTATTTATAAAATCAGTATTTTATAAAAAAAATCGCTATTGGTGCAAGATGCCCCACAGATGAAGAGTCTTGCACCACCTGTGGTGTATCTTCCAAAAACTCGCAATATGTTTAAAAAAAAATTTGACTCGATATAACTATCATAGAAACATAAATTCCTAGAAATGTAAGACATACCTAGTATGGTGCATCTTGCCCCGTGGCACAGTGGCCGATTTCCCGAAAAACCTGGCCAAAAGTCAAAAATTTTTTTTTAGAAATTTATACTTTTTATTGTTGAATATTATAAAGGAGGGTTCACTGCATAATTTTGCGAAAAAAAATTACACTTTTTTTATGACCAATTTATTATGTGAACAAGTAAAAGTGATCTTTGCCAGAGATTTACTCAGAACGTTTCATAACTATAAATTTTCGTCACAGTTAAAATAGTGAAAATATACTAATATACAGCAGATTTTTGAATATCTTTTTTTGGGAATTATTAACAAAGGTGTATGAAATATGTTGAATGTATTTATCATCACATTTAAAACGTACAGTTTTTAAAAAATGACATTAAACATCGCTATTCATGGCTACGATTTTTGTATTGTTTTATCAACGTAAATCATGAAAATAATTGTAAAATCCACCGATGTCCGCGCTCTACCTGGTATTATCATAAACTAGAATATATTTTTGATTCATTTTAATTGAAATCAGCTGCCCGAAGCTGCCCCTGCAGTTTTGGTATCACTTTTTATTTCACCCAGCGCGGTTTACCGACAGCGCGTTGCACCGGCCGGCGGTGCAACTGAACATGAAAGACTGACTTTTTCTTCATTCGCATTCGCTTTAAACTAAAATTTAAGCACTGTCTGTAATTTAAAAAAAATAAACTCTAACACATATACGCAATTTTATAATACCAGCAAATATTTTGGATCCGCCATATTGAATTTGATAAAACAAATGTAAAATTTGATTTCAAAAACCCAGTAAACGTAAGTATACTAAGTTTGGTTAAAATCGTACCATTTTTTAATTTTTAACAAAGTTTTTAAAAATCTAAACGGCCATTTTAGATCCGCCATTTTGAATTTGAAACAACCAATGTAAAATTTGAATTCAGAAGCCCAAAAAACATGGGTATACCAATTTTGATTGAAATCGTATCATTTTTCGATTTTCAGCAAAGTTTTCTAAAATCTAAACGGCCATTTTGGATCCGCCATTTTGAATTTGACACAACCAATGTAAAATTTGAATTCAGAAGCCCAAAAAACATGGGTATACCAATTTTGGTTGAAATCGTATCATTTTTCGATTTTTGGCCAGGTTTTTCGGGAAATCGGCCACTGTGCGTGGTGCAACCAGCTCCACTCTCCTCTAAATCGTACTTCATTATCAGAACTAACACATAAAGGAAGAACATTTAAGATCCCGTGAATTTTTCTTAAACATGTATAGAAGAAGTTCATATCTTACACAAGAAATTTTATCAATTTTGGATTTCAGTATTACCCCTTAAAGCGCATTATGGGGGTCTCACACGTTTTTTTAATTACTCAAAGTAGATGCCCAAAAAAGTTCAGGGTGTTTGACACCATATTATGTGTGATTTATAATTGTGATAATGGTTTCAGAAAATATTTCTTTAACATTGCGTTAACATATTCGCTAAGCTTTACCCGAAATCTTTCACTTACTTATTTAGTTAAAATCACTAGCATGAAATATTATCAACAATTTGCAAACTGCCAATCCAAAAAAGAGAAGGAAAAAAGTAAAACTGCGTAGCATGAAGGTGACCTATTTGCAATGGCCTCCATACAGTTCTCTGCACACACACTGGCTTTTTTTATTAAATCGAAGAACTATCACCCACTATTTATTATAACCTTATAATAATTAAAATATATTTTTAAAGCAATAACTTTATTTGAACACATTGCGATACCATATTAAGATAAATTTAAAGAAATTAAATTTAAAAATTAAATTTTTTTTTTATTTTTAAGAAAAATTTCTTTGTTTCTTAAGATAAACTGTATGAATTTTGTTTGAAGATAGTATCCTACTCCAGCTTATCAAACAAACTTTAAATACTGTGGTTGGCAAAAGCCCTGAGTGCATTTTAATAAATTTTATAATGTTATGCGCTTTAAGGGTTAAAGGGGTGGTTTTCTAGTTTAAAGGCGATTAATCGGAAAATTACACTATACTCGCAAAAGATACTTTTTTTACAAACTGGGCATATTGTGTATGAACACTAATTTGGGTACGCTGAATTCAATAGCGTTAACCGTTTTTAAGATCGGGTCAAATTTTTTAAATAATCGTCATTTTGTTATTTGGCCCATTATCAAAATACAACATTTTTCCTAATAAAAAAGAATAAAATTGACTTGAAACTCTCTACTCGGGGGTTTTAGGGTCGCTGATTACAAATCTGGTGTCAACGACACCAAAAAACTACCAAGTAAGGGAGCATTCAAAAATTACGTAACAATTTTTGGGGGAGGGGGGGGTCAAGCACTTTGTTACGGACAGCAGAAAAAATGGCGCTAATGCATGCAATAACGTGTTACATGGGGAGGGGGGGGGTCAAAATTAAAAAAAAAACGTTACGTAATTTGTGAACGCTCCCAAACGAGTTTCTAGTGAATTCGATGTATTATAAATTTATAAGAAATTAATTTGTCATATGAAATTTTTAATTCTTGAAACTTACTTAAGGATTCCTAAACAGCGTGATTTACATATCAGAATCGCCATACATATTTTGAAATGTATGCGAGTGTTTCATAAAGCAATAGAATCCGAACGATTTTTTTTTAAATCTGCCATATTGGCCCAAAATTTGAATTTTGAAAAACTAACTCTGGATTCAAAATCAGCGACCCCGTAAACCTACGAGTAGAGAGTTTCAAGCAAATTTGAACGATTTTGGTAAAAGTCCGCCATTTTGGATTTTGAAAAACTGTTACCGGATTCTTAATCAGCGACACCAAAATACCCTGAGTAACGAGTTTCAAGCCCAATTTTATTTTTTTTGATTAGGAAAAATGTTTTGTTTTGATAATGGGAGAAAAACAAAATGGCGATTATTTAAAAAATTTGCCCCGATCTTAAAAAACGTCTAAAACCATTCAATTCAGCGTACCCAAATTTGGTTAATTCACATACTCAGTTTGTTCATTTATTGAACTAGCACAGTGTTATTGTTGTTTCATGTAATATCATCTGCCTTAGTCCTAAATTAAATAACAAGTATTTAAAAAATCTACTTTACATATAAAGCAGGTGTTTTTACTGTTAAGGGTGGTTTTTAGGAGTACCTCAGTGAGCGAAGAACCAGGTTGTTCCAAAATGTTCTCAAAACGTTTTTAGAACGTTTCATGTCCGCCAAAAAATGTTCTTGAACATTATTTGAACATCTTAAAATGCTTTAGAACATTATTTGGCGGACATGAAACGTTCTAAAAATGTTATATGAACGTTGTTAAAACAAACATGTTTTTTTCCGACTGGGAAGTGTGGATTTTTTAAAATTTAATTTGTTTTTAAAAGCCTTAACTTCTCTCATCATGTTTTCTCATTCCTAGTAATTATAATTCATTTAATAAGTATCCTTTTTAATCTAGCTATGTACAATTGAATGCCCTTATATCTTAAAATTTAATTTCCTTAGGCCTGGTAGTTAAAAAAATGTTTGTCTAATTTTTTTTATTTTTTAAACAAAAACCTGTATTTATCAAAATTGAGGTTTCAGAGTTCAATAGTGTTGCTTGTAAGTACATATTGTGGAAAATAGTGGAGACAACGTGTGCGTTATTTTTTGAAATAATTTTTTTGCCCAAATTTTTTATTCTTCCAAACGGACAGTTATTAATTTTATAATATCCATATTGCTGAAGCAAGGCAATGTTATAAAAAACTGAACATACTAAAACTAATTTTCAATTATTTAAAATTATATTTTGTTTTATATAGTCAAAATTTTTGTGACTTATTTAGCAATAGAGTACAGTGCGGTAAAAAAGCCAATTGCAGTATTTCGTAGAACAAGCGTAGCTCAAAATCTTCTCATAATTTATAAAAAATTAGCGGTATTATCAGCAACACATTTTCACGCGTAATAGATTGCAGGTTTTACTTTGCTTTAATTGATATGGAAATACTTTTTTGTCTAGTCTGTCTTATTTACCTAACCTCACTTTCTTTTGTAAATTTGACAGCTCTCTTAAAAGGATCTATTTCAATGCATCGCGAAGACTTTTTGACTTTCGTTTTTTATAATATTTTAATTTGTTTTGAATATGTGTGTTATTTTTAATTTTTTACATTGTGTAAGAATTAAATTTTTTTTTATTATGAAAAGTAATGTGCGCAACACGTGTGGCGGCATTTTGAAACTCGCGCTAAATCCCTACTAAAAATTGCCAGAGTTCACTATTGGCGCGGTACTGGTACCAATATCGCGCCAGTACTGGCAGTACTGCGAAAATAGTTAATTTTTGATAGGGATTTGAAAACTTAGC
Organism: Leptopilina boulardi; assembly: GCF_019393585.1. Classification (NCBI taxonomy): domain Eukaryota; kingdom Metazoa; phylum Arthropoda; class Insecta; order Hymenoptera; family Figitidae; genus Leptopilina; species Leptopilina boulardi. Next base: position 73,097 of record NW_026138009.1, read on the forward strand.
ACTCGTTCCAAAAAGGCCGCTAGTTCACACATGTTACGCAATGTACTGAACCCTATATAACTCGTTGCGTTACCGTGTTTTTAGTTTACGTGTATTAATTTTTTTCTGATATTATTTTTTGTCAAGAATATACATTTGGTTTATTATATTAAAGTAAAACGGTTAATATATAAGAACGATCCATTTAATTCATTTTTGCTACGTTTACATTCCGTTATTATAGTTTGTTAATTGTGCGACGCGTTTCTCGACCGACAAAATAAGTGTATTAGATATTGTATTATTTTTTATTGCTTTATTAATATACTAGTTAAATTTGTAATTAAATTTTTAAATTTTTTTCTATGAACCTTGATCCGACGACTTAATATTCAACATTCCTTAACAATCATTACATGTAGAAATGTGAAGGTATGATAGTGTGAGATTATCCAATAAATTCATGTAATTGTTAACTATTATTGGAAAATAAGCGCACTGTTTGGTGAAATACTATGAAAGGAAGAATGCGAATAATGTAAGTGATTTAAAGAGCCGAGCGTGGCGTTTGATTAAATCTCTTAAACGATTGAATTATTTTACAAGACAAAAATATTGAAATTCATATGTGAAAGAATCATTGGTGAGGTAAGAAATGATGTAAATTTAAAATTATTACATTTCGACAAAGTTATGAAATTAAGAATACGTTTCATTTAATGTCAACTTTTCATGTCTTTACAGTCTTAGTGTTCACACTGTCAGTTTAGTAATAAGATTTGTCAATTTTCAAATGGCACATTTTTCAAAATACATTTGAAATTATATCATTTTCGAAATAAAACATAATACCCCTAGCGAAATACGGGTGTTCATGATTTTAAAAAATAGTTTTAAAGATTTTTATTTTTAATAAATTATCATAGGACTGGTTGATGTTGAAAGTCAACAATTTAAGAAAAATTTTCGATCTTTCGTTAATTTTTTTAAAATTATTATTTTTTTTAAATTTAAAATTCGAAATAAATGTTTTATGATATTTCAAGCATATTTCTTTGTCAAAATAAGTAGAGTATAGTGGATCAAAATTATCAATATTGGATATTTTGAACTGTAGCTCCGAATCCAAAACCAATGAAAATCCAAACTGTAATAAGAGTTTTGAAGATTTTAGGTCCGGTTTCAACAACTATGGTTAAAAGTTAATCAGCGATTAAAGCCAATTTAAACGCTCATGATTGGTCGGTTAGGGATTTAATCGCTGATTAACTTTTAACCGGAGTTGATGAAACTGGCCCTTAATATATATATATATATATATATATATATATATATATATATGTTTATTTCGAAAATAAAATCAGCTTTGATTTTCGGTTTTGGAAATTTGAAATCCTGGAACAACTTCAGATAATTTTACGAAGAAGTGGAAGCAGTACATTTTTTTTCATCAAACCTGCATCTGCACCTGTTTCAGTCTCACTGGCTTATACTTTATAAACTTCTTGGAAAATTTATTTACATAAAATTGTATATTCAGATTATTAAAATGTATCTGAACATACACATGTTTAAAATATGATTTTTACAAATTACTGTCATTCCACTTAATGTTTAAATTAAGGAAAATAAGGTTTTGAAGTATGAAGACTGGAATAATATTTTCTCTGCTTAAAACGCAGAACTTTATTACTATTTCTAGTTTTATTTTTATACGTTCAAACTATGTGAAACAGAGGGTTTTGCAAAAGAAAAATATTTCTTAATGAATTTACCCCAACAGTGTGTACATAGTACGTATAATATAACTAAGTATATAATGTGAAAAATAGTGAAGACAACGTGTGCGGCATTTTTTTTTGGAATTTACCACCTAATTACCAGTATTTTGCCTGGAATCACTAATTGTCCCAAACAGATGATGATTAATTATCCTTGTTGCTGAAGCAAGATGACTATTCATGGATTGCGACGGTCTGCCTCCTTTCAAACCATTATGGTGATTATTGTTATCTTCTTTTACATCTTCTTTTATCGGTGAACTTATACAATCAGGGAGATCTTGGTTGTTAGACAACTGAGCGCGTGGTTTATTATACTGAAAAAGAAATAGTATTAATAGGAATAAAAATTTTGACAAAGAAATCATTTTAACAGTTAATATATATTTCATTATAGTATAATAAATGTTTACTTTGAGTATAATATGTTTGAATAGTAACATAATCTAAAAAAATGTTAGAAAAATTTACTAGAACCGAAGGTAAATTTGAAGATGGTGTTTTTCTAATAGTTTAGTGGAGAAGCCTCTACTCAACATGATCAGGGATAGTACCGTCCCCTTTATACATCTTTGATAAAACATATAAAATAAATGAACCTATTAAAGAGGATTGGCATAGTATATGGCGTTCGTTCTGAATGATAGTCGGTAAGCGACATTTTTATCAAAAATAAGTTTTTTATATCACTGGATTCGTTATGAAAAAAGGAACCTAGCTGTAGTAATCTTAATTAACAATATTAATTAATTTTGGAGATAATTAATTATTAATTACCCTACTTTCGCGAAATAATTCCTACAGAGTTCGTACTTGCAGAGAAAATAGTCGGTATATGCTCTTACTGCTTCAAAATGATGACGTATTTACGTACTTTCCTTGAAGCACAGTCCGCATTGGCGAGTACTGCCAGGAAATATGGTCTGATTTAACTCGAAATCATTAGGATTTCGAGTTAAATCAGACTGCCAATGGGCAGTATCGAGAATACCGACTCTTCCCTCAAGAATTTCAAACGGAGAAAGGCCAACTTTCCTTGCAAAAAGTCCGTATTTGCATTTCTACATTCATACATGCAAATACCGACTCTAAAGCAGTGACGTTACACCAACCGTAATAGCACATACCGTCTCTCGAGCAGTGTTTCCAGGATTGCTAAATCTATTTTTGGCAGTAATCGATTTTTTTATTATAACAAATGAAAATTTCTAAAAAATTTAGCATCATTGAATAGAGCATATCCAAATTAGTTAATATCGATTGTAATTATTTTATTATGTTTTAAATATTAATGCTGCTCGTTAAAAATACGTTTCTTTAAATATCTCGAAACCACTCTGAATGCCAGTACCGTCACTCTCCTCTTGGTCCCTAGCCACAGTAGATTCAAGAGTAATGACACAGCGAATAAATTAGATAGAAATGAAGAAGAGAAAAAATTATTTGGACCTAACTCTATGATGCTTCTAGTAAATGCTTGGCTTTGGAATTCAAACAATGAAACATAATAACACATCAATCTGAAAAGAGCATTGGTAATCCCTAAACTTGATAGGAGAGATGCGGAAGTCATATCAGGGCTGTTAACAAATAACTGAAATTCGCGATATCATATCCATAAAATTTCGTCCCAAGTTCCGGCATAGTCTAAGGTGCTTCTATGAACTGTTATGCATAGTTTGTTTTACGCGAGTTCTGGCTATCAAATAATCTTGCTTTTTATGACCACTGACTTAATAGGATGCAGCAAGTGTGCTAAAGAAAGTGATACCAAATATATTTCTTTTTTCTTGTAGTAATTTTTTGTGTTTTTCATTTGTTTGTTATTTTGTCCGTTTTCTCTGTCATTCACGGTGCTCTAGAAGCAGTGCCAGGTATAAAAAGTGGATGTAAAAAGTACAATACAGGTTGTATTTGAGGTATTCCATGCCAAATCGGAGTCCATTTGGCTTTTGCACCTCAGATCTTTTTGAAAATTTTTTTCCTTTTAGTACTCATGAAGACTAGCTTTCACGATTTTTTTCAAATTTTTTCATTAAGCCCTTTAGGAGATATCAATTTTTGAAAAATTACGTCACTTTTTTTAAATGCTTGTAATTTCGCTAAAAATTGACCAAATTGGATCAATCTTATATCAAAATTTTTATTTTTAATATTATTAATCAGGAGTAACAGTGCGCACGTCGCGTTTTCGTAATCATCTGCGCACGCTATTACTCCGCCATTTTGAAAATAATTTCTGTTTTAAAACAGGAATCTATCGTTTTTTTTCAGGTTTTGATCTTCCTAGTCTGCAAATTTATTTTTTAATTCTTAATTTGTGATTAAAGATTTCATTCATATTTATTAATTATTGAGTTATCTGGTATTATTTTGATAATCATTCATTTTAAATTGCTTAATAACTTCTACAAATAAAACAAAATTTTAGATAAATAATTAAAATATTACTTTATTATTTATTTTCTAAACTGTTTTATTTTATAAAACTAACAATAATCGTTGGGTTTGAATGAGAGAAAATGATTATTGTTTGATTTCCATACAGATAATTAAAAACGTAAAATTTGAAAATTCGAAAAAAATAGTTCCCATCGGTTTCCCATTATCAGACTAGGCTAAAAATTCGTCAAATTTAGAGTAGTTTTTGTAAAAAAATGTTGAACAAAATCGATCGATACACACAGGTTCAAAAATGAATTTTTAATCTTAAATCTAAAAAATCTAATAAAAATTTTTTTCGAAAATAACTTTCAATATTTTTTTTGGAAAGTACGTTTAAAAATAAAAATTTTGATATAAGACTGATCTAATTTGGTCAATTTTTAGCGAAATTACAAGCATTTAAAAAAAAGTGACGTAATTTTTCAAAAATTGATATCTCCTAAAGGGCTTGATGAAAAAATTTGAAAAAAATCGTGAAAGCTAGTCTTCATGAGTACCCAGTAAAAAAAAGAATTGGTAGTAAGCGAAAAGAATTGGTAGTAACTTAAACTGAATTCGGTTTGGCGAAAAAACCGAATTGGAATGTTACGGTAAATTATTTTTTCTTACTGTGAATTCTTTTCTTTTGAACATTTAAATTGACGTTTGTTTATTCGAGTTTACATTATAAATGAATAAAATAAATGCTTCGAAGTCTAAAAAAGCCGATTTGGAATAAGAAATATATAATTTTTTAAAAAGAAATTAAAGCGAAGTGTGACAGATTCACCGACAATTTTATCAAGTGAGTAGTGTTCATATGATAAATTTACCATATGAGTACTACTCACATGATAAAATTGTCGGTAAATCTGTCACATTTCACTTTTATTTCTTTTAAAAAAATTATATATTTCTTATTCCAAATCGGCTTTTTTAGACTTCGAAACATTTATTTTATTCATTTATAATGCAAACTCAAATAAACAAACGTCAATTCAAATGTTCAAGAGAAAAGAATTCACAGTAAGAAAAAAATAATTCACCGTAACGTTCCAATTCCGTTTTTTCACCAAACCGAATTCAGCTTAAGTTACCACCAATTCTTTTCGCTTACTCCCAATTCTTTTTTTTTACTGGGTACTAAAAGGAAAAAAAATTTCAACAAGATCTGAGGTGCAAAAGCCAAATGGTCTCCGATTTGGCATGGAAATACCTCATTTGTAATTATTTATATTTTAAAAATCTTGAAAAAAATGCTGTGGTCCACTTTTGTTAACGTCAGTTTCTTTAGACAACATTCGTTCTTTGATTAGGGAGGAATTTGTTACTGTTTGAAAAACTCTGTACCTTTCTACGCCTAAAAAATCTTTTGTCGTATTATCAAAGGATCCGAGGGGTGAAAAATTTCGATATTCCTCGTACACTCGGTAGATATTCCCATGTATTCTATTAGTATTCCTATATTCATTAATATATATTCAATATTCCCAGTATTCACTGATATTCGAGAATATTCTACAATATTTCCATAGTTTCACGTCTATTCCAAAGTATTCCCTCGAGTATTCCCAAATAATCTTTAATATTTTGACATATTTTATAATATTATCGCAGATAATACTAACAGTTTTAACTCAACTATCACTTTTTTACATTTGTCATTTTTAATTTAGCGCACTTTCGTAGTATTTCATTTACTTCGATAAAAAGCGTTGGAATCTACATAAACCGCGTTATTGTTTACGGTTATTTTATAGGTTACGTTCTTCCTCGGGTTGAGTTGAATATTTTTATTAAAAAATGGTTTCTATTTTAAAAAATATTTATTATACGTGTATTATATGTATTTAAATAAATATTTATTACTTGTAGTATATATTTTTCAAATATCAATAGGGTCAGCCGGGGTAAATCCGAACGGGGGGTAAATCCGAACGCTAATTATTTCAGCTTAATTAAAATTTTTAAAAATAAGTTCGATATGAGAAATTTTACCTCAGATCCTCTTCAAGAGATTCTAAGTATTATCCCATTTTTCGTTTGTTAATTAGCAACAGCATAAACAAAGATAACGAGTATTGCAAAAAAGATTGAAAATCAAAGATGACACTCTTTCAGTATTTTGTCTCGTATTTGAAGAAAAAGAAGCTAAAAATTTATTTTATTATTTATAATTGTTTGTTATGAATACTAGAACAGAAACTATTTTTGATTTTTGCCTTCTGTAAAATTTTATTAATAATATCAGACCGTTCGTATTTACCCAGGAAAATTGGAAAACCGGGGTAAATCCGAACGGTATTTTCAATAATTTTTTTTACATCAGAGCCACACAAAATTGTTTTTATTTCATTACACTATTATTTTAACATTATAAAAGTACATAGAAAAAAGTTTTTCTTTCTATACGTATCCTCGTTAGTAATTAATAAGCAGAAACTTAATCTCTGTTCTCTCGAAGGAGTGTTTCAATTTTTATGCCAAATGGTTTGTTGAAAAAAGTTTTTCAGGATCATACTAAAATTTGGTATTCTACGGTTTTTGGGGTCGCTAATTACCAATTTGAAGTCAGTTTTTCAAAATTCAAAATGGCGGACGAGAATTAAAAAATTCATTGGATTCGCTCGAAAATTGTTACTCGGAGGGTTTCAGGGTCGCTGATTACGAATTTGGAGTTAGCAAATTTGATCATTTTTAAAAATAAGTTTTAGGAAAGTCCGCCATTTTGAATTTAAAAAATTTGACTTTTATTTTTGTATTTACATTCAATCACTCCAAAATACTTTCTGTACCAAGTTTTGCAAAAATCCGTTATGATTTGATAAAGTTATTGAAGGTTTTAATTGTGTAATGCATTTTAATTTTTAACCTGTTTGATTTTTGTATTTATTGTATATGATGCATTATTACATAATAGGTTTATTATCGTATTTTTTTGAGTTTTTATATAAGTTTAACAATTGCAATACTTTAAATTGATTTTCCCTAAGATTTTTCTAAAATACAGAGGCGTTCGTATTTACCCCGGTATTTTAGGAAAGTTGCAAAGTATCGAGGTAAATACGAACGCTAAGTTTCCTGCGATTGTAATTTATCAAAAATTTTTGCTACCCCATAAAATTGTTCTATGGAAGTTAAGTAACAACTTCATGCACCAGAATACCGGAAGTATTTTTTTTTTAAAGAAAAAACTAATGTTATTGTTGAAACTTACTAAAAGCGTTCGGATTTACCCCGGTTGACCCTATAAAAAATTAATTTATATTATTATTTATCGAACCAAGATTTTATTTATTTTTTGCCTTCACACAATTTTTCAAGTAACACTGATAAATAATAATAATTATTTCTATAATTTTTCGAAATATCAAATATTCTTGTGTTTTCAATAACATATATTCCCTTATATTCAAGCATATTCTTCGGTATTCTTTTTTATATTCCCGTATATTCAAATATATTCTTATTATTTCACCTATTCTCAAGTATTCAGTATTCAGAAGTATTCTCAAATATTCCTAAATATTCTCAGATATTCCTAGTGGGGAATATATTCTTCGTACGCCCAGAATCGAAGTTTTTCACCCCTCGAAAGGATCACTCTACGAGACTTAACAAGTGTGGATCTGATATTAATACTGTCTCTCAACGAATTTATGATATTCAGGTACAAGTTATAGAAAATAATCAAGGTGACATTTCTAAGACTAATAGGAATTATCTCTACATGCTTGGCCGAATTGAACGATCTAATGCTGATAAAGATAAATATTTTCACGTTGCCCTTTCCATCCTAAACTTTCTTCCTAATAAACCGTCTCTCGATGAAAGCATTACATTACCACGTATTGGTAAATAATCGCAGGAGAGTTCCAAGTAAAGACCTGTCAAAGTAACTTTACGAGATCCACCATGTGTAACGCATCCTCCAAAACTATTTTTAGTTTCTTTTCTTGTATCCCCTATTTTTCAAGGACACATTCCTTGGACCGATTGGCACCCCAAGGAATGGGCCAGCGTCTATGGTCTATGGTTATTCCACCAGAGCAAAACACTTGACCGAATTGACAAAAGCTTCTAATGAATTAATTTGGACTACGGAATGTCAAGAATCATTTGAAGATTTAAAGAATGCTTTATGTACAGCACCGGTGTTGCGCTATCCTGATTACGGAAAAGAATTTACATTGACGACAGACGCCTCAAACGTAGGTCTAGGAGCAATTCTGTCTCAAGATGGACACCCTTGTTGTTATATTTCAAGAACTTTAAACAAACCAGAGTTAAATTATACCACCACAGAAAAAGAGTTATTAGCTATTGTTTGGGCAGTAAAACGATTACGACAGTATTTGTTAGGACGGAAGTTTAAAATTTTAACCGACCATCAAGCTCTTACATTTTTGTTTAAGATGAATGACCCTTGTTCCCGATTAATGCGCTGGAGACTTAGAATGGAAGATTACGATTACGAGGTAGAATATAAAAAAGGCTCGGAAAATACAGCTGCAGATGCAGTATCGCGCGTCTTTCCCATTGAGAGTAACACAAGTCAAGCCACAGATACTTGTCCCTTATTCGATTTAGAAGCAGAACTTCCAGATATAGAGTCCATAGAGCAGACATCGGAACGAGATTTACAAACGCCCGAACCTCGCATGAGTGTTCCAAATAGAGCTGACAATATTAGTCCTTTTGAACCTTTAAGATTTGATACAGAAGATGAAGAAGAGGAAATCACTCAAGAAGATCGAGATTTAAGAAATGAACAACTTATCAAAGATTATTACAAATGGTTCCCTCAACGTACTGAAACGCGTGAAATTGAAAAACCAAATGCACCAGGAAAACTTTGGAGAAGAATCTCAAAACAGCGAACGATAACAGACGTAAATTTCGTAATATTACCGAAATATAATGAAAAAGTGTGGTTACAAATATTAGATAAAATCACACAGGAAGCAATAGAAAAAAATTGGTCATATTACGCTTACATTTCGATGATCCAACGATAATCTCAACAGAAAGAATTAAGCTGAAAATCCTTATAAATTTTAAAAGTCACAAGTATCCAACCTTGAAAATCCACACATGTTTCAAGGCAACAACAGAGTTAACCCAAGAAGAGCGTCGACAAATTATCGAAGAGTGTCACGGGTCTGTAATGGCTCAACATTTTGGAAAGAATAAGTCCATCGCACGTGCACGAGAACTGGGAAGTTGGCATAATATGGAATTAGAAATTATTGACTACATTAAGAAATGCCACGTATGTCAAATTAATAAATTGCAACGAATCAGGCCAAAAGCGGAAGCAATCATTCCTGATACACCGACTAACCCCAGCGACAAAATAGCTATGGATATCTTTGGACCTTTTGTTGTCACTGCTCGCGGAAATGAATATATTTTGTCAATACAGGACATGTTGACGAAATATTTAATTTTGATACCATTAAAAAATGTTACCTCAGAATCAATTATCGAAGCACTTTTTGATCACTATATTTATATTTTCGGTTCTCCTAAACATATTCTAACCGATCAAGGTCAAAATTTTGTGTCAGAGCTAGTACAAAATTTTGAAAATTTATTCCGCATTAAACATGTCAAAACTACTACTTTACACCAACAAAGTAACGGCGCATTGGAGAGAGCACATGGAACTATAAAGGACTTGATTAGAACCAACATGGCTGACAATATGATTGAGTGAGACAATACTTTAAAATTCATATGTATGGCTTACAACACTATGATTCACGAAGGAACAGGATTCACCCCTTTCAATCTAACTTTTGGTCATGACGCAAATTTACCTTCTTTACTCGCCACAACCCCTTGTCTTAAATATTCAGAATTAATTCGACTCTGGAAAGAAAGACATGAAAAATATATAGGAGAAGCCAAGAGGAAAATTCAAAGTTCGAAGGAAAAGAACAAGCGGTTACAAGATGGGAAGATTGTCATACCCCAAAAATTGTTCGAAGTAGGTGATTTAGTATTAGTTGAAAATGTTAAGTCTAATAAATTGTGTGCTGATTGGAAAGGACCCGCCACTGTTATTAGTGTTAAGAACAATAACAATTATGAAATATTGATTAAAAATGGTAGACAATTAATTCATTCCAATAGATTAAAACCATACTATACATAATTACAGAAACCATGAGGATAATACTGTGGGCTGCATTAATAACTGGGATAGTAGCAGATGTTCATCTAAAGGACCTAGAGGGGTCTACTGTCTACGCAGAAAATTTAGGGATAACAAAATTGTATCATGAAACTTGGAAATTAATTTTGAAAATACACACTACAAATTTTGACATACGACTTTCGCAAATTGTAAAATTATATTCGCAGGCATCCACTTTATGTAATAACTGTTCACAGAAATATGAATTAACAATTCTCAGAAACCGACTCAGCCGATTAGAAACTTCAAGAATTTTACTACACCACATATTAGGACAGTCTCGAGTTCGTAGAGGATTCTTCAATTTCATGGGATCTATTTCTAAAACCTTGTTCGGCACATTAGATGATCAGGATTTGCAAATTATGAATAGTGAATTTGACTCTATAAACAAAGATAGTAACTTTATGGTCTAATCGATAGGTAACCAAACTAGAATAATCAAAACCCTTTTGAATAGTGCCTCACATGACCTAATGACACTTAATGCAGAAACTCAAACTCGAATGAAACAATTAAATCAATTAATCAATTCGACGAACCAAAACAGCAAAGAAATTGTAATAACTAATGTTATATCTGGTACAGAAATTGCCGTAGCCGAATATGGTGAAGATTTAAATTTAATAATTGACGCAATAAACGACGGTAAACACGGAATTGTCCATCCTCAGATTTTAACACCAGGGATTTTAATACAGGAATTACGACACATAGAAAAAAAATAATCAAAAATACCCCATACAACTAACTGGTGAAAATTACCAACAAATTATTGATATTTCGGAAATAACAATTAGCATCATCAATAAGACCCTAGTGTACATAGTAAAAGTTCCTTTATTAGAATACGAAGATTTGCAAACTTTACATTTGATTCCTATTCCTATGCCTCGCGGAAACAGTTTTAATGCACCGATTCCTTCTCACGAGGTTGTTTTAGCAAACTTTGAAAAAACATGTATGTGCCGTCGGATATTAATACCTTAAAGTTATGTAAAGAAATCGACGAAATTCGCATTTGTAAAAGAACTCAGCCTACGTATCTTATCAGTGAAACTCAGACCTGTAAAACAAACATCATTCGGCGTCAAAACAAAAATGTTAACGAACAAACATGTCAATTCTCTGTTTTTAGAATTTTAGAACTTGTATTTATTCCTCTGGAAGATCCTAATAAGTATATTCTGGTCCCAGAGACACCTTTCGAACTTAGTGTATGGTGTGGAACACAAACACAAACAATTCAACTCAACGCTGCAAGTTTACTTTTTAGCGACGAAGACTGTACAATTCAAACTCCAAAATCTATCCTAAAATTGCGAAAATCAAAAATAAGAAAACCCTCTTACGAGCAGGATCTTACTTCTTAAGTCTACGGATTAAGTGTAAACTATAACTCATTTTAAATAAATAATAATCTTTTTAATAATAAATTAATAAGTGGTTATTAACTAATTTATTAACCCGTCACACATGCCGATAGAAATTGTTCGTGCCTTTGCCCGTCCAAAACTTTCAAACGACTTCCAACGAACTGGCCATCTATGAGCATTACAATCTTAAATTAGTACACTGAAAAAGGAATTAAACGAACGTGTAGTGAAGGAAGAGAGGGGACTACCTGTACGTTACCAGAGCTGTTTCCATACTATTGTATCTACACCAAAGAAGGCTACGTCTGTCAGCGTGTCTCGGAATTGAACTTAGAATCAGATAAATTTAAATTTATGCATTCTTTATGCTAATAAAATGTTCGCGGTATTAATACAAAGGTATTTGATGTAAAACTTTTTCAGGATAGTGAACTTTACGATATGTTCTGTTTAATAGAAACGTTTACTGAGAGAAATGGATGGAAAGATTTTGATGATCAAAAGTAGATGTTATCCGATAACATCAAAGATGTTACAAAAATATTAAATAAATATTAAATAAAACCTTTTCAAAAATTTGCCGCACAGACATTTCTAATTCGAGCGTACCCTCAGAGTACTATACTGCCGTCCTGATGACGAAAGTCGGTATTCGCATTCAGAGTGAATTTGAGATATTTAAAGAAACGTATTTTTAACGAGCAGCATTAATATTTAAAACATAATAAAATAATTACAATCGATATTAACTAATTTGGGTATGCTCTATTCAATGGTGCTAAAATTTTTTAGAAATTTTTATTTTTTATAATAAAAAAGTCGATTACTGACAAAAATTGATTTGAAAATCCTGCAAATACTGCTCAAGAGTTGGTATGTGCTATTACTGCCGGCAAAACGTCACTGTTTTAGAGTCGGTATAATTGCAGCCTGTACGTATATTTTACCTTGTGACTATATCCAAAAACTATTAGGCTTTTCTATTTTCCATTATTTTTGTTTATTATTATTTAATAATACAGAATTGTAAAAAATAATAATTGTTACAAATAAATTGATTAAAATTAATATTTTCATTTATATATTTAATTATTATTTTAGATTAATGATAATTATTTAATTAAATAAATTATATTACATAAATTATTATATATAACTATTATGTAGAAATGCAAGTACCGACTTTTTACAAGGAAAGTTGGTCTTTCTACGACTTAAATCCTTGAGGCAAGAGTCGGTATTCGCGATACTGCCCATCGGTATTAGGATGTCGAATCAAATCAGACCACATTTCCTGGCAGTATTTGCCAATGCGGACTGTGCTTCAAGGAAAGTACGTACATACGTCATCATTTTGAAGCTGTAAGAGCAAGTACCGACTATTTTGTCTCCAAGTACCGACTCTGTAGGAATTATTTCGCGAAAGTAGGGTAATTAATAATTAATTATCTCCAAAATTAATTAATATTGTTAATTATGATTACTACAGCTAGATTCCTTTTTTCATAACGAATCCAGTGATATAAAAAACTCATTTTTGATAAAAATGTCAATTACCGACTTTCGTCATCAGGACGGCAGTATATTTCACTTTCGTTAGAAGTATACTCGAATATGCACTCATCATTTGGATGCCATATTATTAAATAAATAAATAATTCGAGCTTAGAGATCCATGGAAAAATGGTCTCTCGGGTGGAGAGAAACAGCGTGCTTATTAGATGCATAGCCTGTTTAGATCAATTTTTATTCCTCCTCGTTAACTTATTACTTTTACTCTAATTTAAGGGTACTTATACTTATTGTTAATGTAATATCCACCGTAATCGTATTTTATAAATTTATCATTGTTTTATTTGAAATAAGAGAATTTTCTGTCTTCATTTAATGGTTAATTGTAGGATTAAAGATAAGTACGTAAATATAATGTTATTCAAATTAAAGTCATTAAATCATGTATAAAATGAATAAAAACATACTGTTATCTTAAATCTTATATTATAAAAAAAAGATTTTGATTTACTGTTATATTGGTTATAAAATTATATAATAAGTGTTTCTAATGTAAAGTAATAACATTATACTATAATAAAAAACAACAGCAAAGTTATTATAAATACCTGTTGAGTGCGAGTTTTCCTATGTTTTGGAACTGTTTCATTTATGTTTAATTTACTGCTTTTATTTAACAAATTAATATCATTGAGTGAATCTGTACTTGGTGATATATTCAGAGTAAAGTGCGCTACTCCGCCAGACACAGATTTTTTTACTGTCATGTTGCTACATTTTTCTGTACCTTCTAGTGGATTAACATATAAATTACTGTCTGCATCTTCGGTTAAATCGCTTTGAGAGTAAAACGGATGAGTCTGGCAGCTGGCATATGTATCAGAACTATCCACACTGCCACGTTCGTTGTAATTATTTTTACTAATGCATATATTTGGTTCTAATATCGGAACAGGAGACAGTTGTAAATCATCAAAACAGTTATTTTCCAGACTACTTCCTCTGAGTGATTTTAGTTCTTGACAAATTGGAGTTTTGAAATCACTTGTTGCAAGAGGCATAATGTCTTCCGCATCTCGATATTCTTTATATTCCTACAAAACAGCATAATATTATTATTTACATAATTCTTAAAATCATTGAAAATCATTCTTTGCAAAGAAAATGCAAAAGATATAAACACAGAGCTGAAAAACTTGAGCAGCCATAGACATGTATTCAAATTTGCTGCTTCCCTTCTATTGATAAAAATATCGAACATGTTTTTAAGTAAAGTCATTGAAGGGTGAGACCAATTAAGTTAAAATAGTTCAAAAATCGTTGTTAAATATCAATGATTAACTGAATAAGGTAATAAAAACAAGCCAGAAGGGATTGTGTAAAACAAATGGAATCTGTCATTCTTAAGGTTTAGTAACTCTAAAAAACAAATTTAAAAAAAACTTTTTTTGTCTAAAAATTATAAATAACCACTAAAATTATTCACTTTTTGGCAATTTTGAAATTCTTGTCATTTTTTGAGGAAAAATAGAATAATAATTTAAGACTTGTCTTCTTCAATAAATTAATATTCATTGAAGACGAATTTATCACTAAACTTACAGAATCAGGGTGGTACGCAAAAAACATTTCGGGGGATCCAAATTTTAAGGGAGGGTTTCTAAATTTCGGGAGGAAGTTGAAGAAACATTATAAATTTACTATACTCCTTAACAATAAAATTTTGTGACTTACAAGGGGAGGGCAAGCAATGTTTCTCTGAAAATTTTTTTTTTATGCCTTCTAGTAGGGTCATATGACTGAACTTTTTTCATAAAATGCTAAGGCGCAATAGGCTAAAGCAACGGAGAAAATCGTATTTGAAGATTCGCGGATTTTAACGTTTTTCATGCACTTAGTGCATATGAGGCAAAATTACTGAAATGTCCGAACAAAAAATTAAAAGTTCTCGAATTTAATCCATACTTTTCTAAAATGTTTTTATTGTTGGAGAAAGTCTAAAAATCAATTATTATTGAATTTAATAAAATAGTTTTTGAATTACAACGTTTTTAATTTTTGACTTTTGAAAAAAAAATTTTTTTTTCAATGTACAATATTTATAAGTAGAATGTATAAAAGTTAACATATGGGGGATCTCGGGTGAAGTGATCAAAGTAAAAAAAAATTTTGTCTCAATTTCGCTCAAACTGGAGTAATTTGTACTTCTATTGGGTGGTAATTTATCGTAAAAAAATTTTTCAATTTGGACCAATATTTACTCGGGGGGAGGGGGTTGAAGTTTATGGGTAGCGTTTTCTTTAATAATTTTTTTTTCTTGAGTATCAAAAAAAAAAATTTTTATCAACATCAGTTTCGATAGCTTTTTTAATGCTCTTTCGATTGAGAACATGCATTTTTGAAAAAAAAAATTTTTGAACCAAAAAAAATTAATTTCAAAATTTTTTTTGACTTTTTCGGGGTAAAAGGTACGATTTTTTTTTTTTTTTTTTTTTTTAAAGGAAAGCTGAGATTTTTTCCTGTAGGGACATGTAGTTGAAAAAATGGGACAAGAAAGATTAAACCTTGAAAATTAACATTTTTTATTCACTTTAGCGCTGCGCTGCGATCTACCACGTGACACATTAGTAGTATGGTATTTGGAGAGAAACATTAATGCTCTCTGCATTTTACAGGGTTGAAACTGTTATTGAGTAAATACCTGTATTTCATCAACGTTTAAATTTGGATAATAATAAATGAATAGCAAAACGTCGAATGGACAAAATATCGAAAAGCCAAACTGTCGAATGGACAAAATGTCGAAAAGTCAAAACGTCGAATAGTCAAAACGTCGAAAGGTCAAAATGTCGAAAAGTCAAGACGTCGCATAGTCAAAACGTCGAAAGGTCAAAATGTCGAAAAGCCAAGACGTCGAATGATTGAAACGTCGAACGGACAAAATGTCGAAAAGCCAAAACGTCGAACGGACAAAATGTCAAATAGCCAAAACATCGAACGGACAAAATATCGAATCGCCAAGACGTCGAACGGACAAAATGTCGAATAGCCAAAATGTCGAAAAGCCAAGACCTCGAAAAGTCAAAACTGCGAATGGACTAAATGTCGAATAGTCAAGACGTCAAATGGTCAAAATGTCGAATGGACAAAATATCGAGACGTTATTTTGCTCTGAGTTTCCCTTCTATATAATGCACACTAGTTTGTGTTGCGTTTAACACTCGATAGATATCGCTAGTTGTATTGTTTATAATGTTTTTTTTACATTTTTTTATAATAATAATAATAATAATAATAATAATAATAGTAGTAGTAAAGTAATTATTATAGTATAATAATAATAATAATAATAATAATAATAATACAAACTTTTAATTTTAAGCAGTTAAACTAGTGTGCATTATATAGAAGGGAAACTCAGAGCAAAATAACGTCTCGATATTTTGTCCATTCGACATTTTGACCATTTGACGTCTTGACTATTCGACATTTAGTCCATTCGCAGTTTTGACTTTTCGAGGTCTTGGCTTTTCGACATTTTGGCTATTCGACGTTTTGGCTATTCGACATTTTGTCCGTTCGACGTCTTGGCGATTCGATATTTTGTCCATTCGACATTTTGACCATTTGACGTCTTGACTTTTCGACATTTAGTCCATTCGCAGTTTTGACTTTTCGACGTCTTGGATTTTCGACATTTTGGCTATTCGACGTTTTGGCTATTCGACATTTTGTCCGTTCGACGTCTTGGCGATTCGATATTTTGTCCGTTCGATGTTTTGGCTATTTGACATTTTGTCCGTTCGACGTTTTGGCTTTTCGACATTTTGTCCGTTCGACGTTTCAATCATTCGACGTCTTGGCTTTTCGACATTTTGACCTTTCGACGTTTTGACTATTCGACGTTTTGACTATGCGACGTCTTGACTTTTCGACATTTTGACCTTTCGACGTTTTGACTATTCGACATTTTGTCCATTCGACAGTTTGGCTTTTCGATATTTTGTCCATTCGACGTTTTGCTATTCGACATTTTGTCCATTCGACATTTTGTCCTTTCGGGGAAAAGCAGTCGTCTCCATCAATAATAATGTAAGTAATGAATAATGAAGAAAACTTTAATGAAAAAAATATTCATTTTATATTATTTCTTAGTCAAATAAAGACTCATTGCAGTCAAATATTCAAATAAATGGATAAATTAATAACCAAATGAATGATGAATTGATATAAATGAGTATTTATTTGATAAGACTGATTACTATAATAAAGTAAACTCTTATTAGTATGCTACATTTATTTTTGAACCGATTTTATAATTTCCAAAATTCCACTTTATATAATTATTATTCATTTATTATTATCCAAATTTAAACGTTGATGAAATACAGGTATTTACTCAATAACAGTTTCAACCCTGTAAAATGCAGAGAGCATTAATGTTTCTCTCCAAATACCATACTACTAATGTGTCACGTGGTAGATCGCAGCGCAGCGCTAAAGTGAATAAAAAATGTTAATTTTCAAGGTTTAATCTTTCTTGTCCCATTTTTTCAACTACATGTCCCTACAGGAAAAAATCTCAGCTTTCCTTTAAAAAAAAAAAAAAAAAAAAAATCGTACCTTTTACCCCGAAAAAGTCAAAAAAAATTTTGAAATTAATTTTTTTTGGTTCAAAAATTTTTTTTTTCAAAAATGCATGTTCTCAATCGAAAGAGCATTAAAAAAGCTATCGAAACTGATGTTGATAAAAATTTTTTTTTTTGATACTCAAGAAAAAAAAATTATTAAAGAAAACGCTACCCATAAACTTCAACCCCCTCCCCCCGAGTAAATATTGGTCCAAATTGAAAAATTTTTTTACGATAAATTACCACCCAATAGAAGTACAAATTACTCCAGTTTGAGCGAAATTGAGACAAAATTTTTTTTTACTTTGATCACTTCACCCGAGATCCCCCATATATATAATGATTTTTAAAGCTTTTTTGACGGGCTACACGCTGTTAATAAAAATTTTTTTTTTAAATAACATTTGACCTTGAAATTTAAGGTCAAAATGTTAATTTACGTTTATCTCAAAATCGGATTTTTTAAAATTATTTTTAACTATCTCAATGGAAAGCTTGACTAATTTCCTACAAAACATGTAATTTTCAGAGTGGGATCTTTTAAAGTTTTTGAGATATTAATTAATTAATTAATTAATGTTTATAACAAATCAAATATTTTACAAACGAATAAAGTTACCGTAATTCTGAAGTTAGTAGTTGAAAGTTAACGTAATTCCGCAACCAACGAGCCCTATATGAAGTATTTTGGATAAGTAGATTGTTAAGAAACAATTCCAATGTTAACTAATTGTTTCTTAACAATCTACTTATCCAAAATACTTCATATAGGGCTCGTTGGTTGCGGAATTACGTTAACTTTCAACTACTAACTTCAGAATTACGGTAACTTTATTCGTTTGTAAAATATTTGATTTGTTATAAACATTAATTAATTAATTAATTAATATCTCAAAAACTTTAAAAGATCCCACTCTGAAAATTACATGTTTTGTAGGAAATTAGTCAAGCTTTCCATTGAGATAGTTAAAAATAATTTTAAAAAATCCGATTTTGAGATAAACGTAAATTAACATTTTGACCTTGAATTTCAAGGTCAAATGTTATTTAAAAAAAAATTTTTTATTAACAGCGTGTAGCCCGTCAAAAAAGCTTTAAAAATCATTATATATATGTTAACTTTTATACATTCTACTTATAAATATTGTACATTGAAAAAAATTTTTTTTTTCAAGAGTCAAAAATTAAAAACTTTGTAATTCAAAAACTATTTTATTAAATTTAATAATAATTGATTTTTAGACTTTCACCAACAATAACAACATTTTAGAAAAGTATGGATTAAATTCGAGAACTTTTAATTTTTTGTTCGGACATTTCAGGAATTTTGCCTCATATATATAATTTAAATATTTATAAAAACACTACAAAAGTACGTGTGTCAATAAAGGAATCATTAAATTGAATCTGAATTTCTAGCGCAGTAACCGATGCACTAAATGCATGAAAAACATGAAAATCCGCGAATCTTCAAATGCGATTTTCTCCGTTGTTTTAGGCTAGTGCGTCTTAGTATTTTGTGAAAAAATTTCTTTCATACGACCTTACTAGATATCATAAAAAAAATTTTTGCAGAAAAACATTTCTTGCCCTTCCCTTGTTAGTTATCGGGGTAAACTCCCCTTGCGTACGCGCCTGTGTGGGAAAAATGTTTGTTAATTGCAAAAGACCGGTTATTTTTTGCAACGTACGTTAAAATATATATTACAATAGCAAGTTTTCAAAATTTAGCACATTGTACAGTTATAATCTAAAACAGCTACAAATGAACAGTAAACGTTTGATCTCCCAGGTAATGGCTAAAAGTAAGTATAAAAAGAAATTGCTTAACAAAACAGTTTGTTTATTGTGCGTTGAGTAACGATAATTTTGAGTTGTTTAAATTGAGAGAGGTTCATTCAAGGAGCTTCTACAATAGCTCCGTTTGGCAACTCCAAGTCCAAGTCCAAGTCGGTTGGAGTTGGTTGCGCACGCATGGTGCTGCCAACTGTCGCCGAGTTGAAAATGAAAAAAAAAATTGTGCGTGATCTCGTGCTCACGAAATAGTTAAGGTTATGTACTTTTGAAGCTGCGTAAACACGCTGTAAAGTTTAATAAATTATTTGTTGTTGTTGCTGTTGATGTTGCCGCCGACTCATCGTTTTTTAAAGAGAAGAAAAATATAAATTAAATTAAATTTTTCTTTTATAAACAACAAAATTTTTTTCCCTGAATAATACACACATGCAATGAATTTTATATTTGTAATATATAAATATAGTAATAAAGAAATATACAATAAATGAGATGAACTGTCAATACAAAATTTTTTTTATGTTTTTTATTGACATTATAATAAAAGTTTTTTATCATTTTGATTTCACAATATATTAAAAAGGTATTTTCATGAACATAACCTTACAATATTTTTTGCTTATTTTAATATTAGAGAATGCAGATAATTTTCAAAGTTTAATATTTTATGAATGAATTTTTTCGTCTAAAATTCATTGAATATAATTACTATATGTGATAATTCTTTAAAAAGTTAATTTCTTCATGCGTTGCCATAATACTTTTGTAATCCAATTTCCTGAATTCTCCATTTTTCCATGTAAATAATAACTTTTTCCCTGACAAACAGATTTCTTATTAGAAGAAAAAAAAACATTTAAGACTCTACAAACATTTTAAACACTATAATCTAAATACTCTAATTTGAATTTAATTCTGAAAATAACATTAAAATAATATAGTAAAATAATCTGTTAATGAGAATAATGTAATCTTAAGTTAAGTTATTTTTAAAAATCGCATTTAATTAAAAATATAATAAATATGTCAACGCACGTTTTCGATTATTTTTCAAATATTTTTAAATTTAATACCATTTTATGATTACGCCCTTCTCATGTGATGAAATGTAAAAATATTGTAAGATTATGTTTATGAAAATACCTTTTTAATATATTGTGAAATCAAAATGATGAAAAACTTTTATTATAATGTCAATAAAAAACATAAAAAAAAATTTGTATTGACAGTTTATCTTATTAATTGTATATTTTTTTATTACTATATTTATATATATTACTATATATATCACGCACAATTTTTTTTTTCATTTTCAACTCGGCGACAGTTGGCTACACCATGCGTGCGCAACCAACTCCAACCGACTTGGACTTGGAGTTGGAGTTGCCAAACGGAGCTATTGTAGAAGCTCCTTCATGAGAATTTCGCTGGAAGTATAAAAGGTTAAGAAGCAAAGGGTTGCTTGACCATCTAAAGTTATGCTGAATAAATGAATTAGCAAGAAAGACCCATATAAAAGAAAGAGGGTGTTCTCCTGCCTCAGATAGAAACATAAAAAGCGAGGTTGACTTCATTCTACTAAAAGCCGTCTTAAATGTCGAGTATTGAACCCTGTCTAGTTTCATACATAGTGTATTTAATAAAGTGGGGGGTGTAAACGTTTTCGTTTTTTCTCAGATGGGTAACTGACCGTCAGAAATATTAGAATCTTTAGTTGGCCTTTCGATTTTAATAATAATAATTGGTAAAATTGTAAAATAAAAATAAAATTTTTTTATTATAAATGAAAAAAATTAAAAACAAAATTTCTTTTAGAGTGTTTTTCAATTCCGACACCTTTTATTAATTAAAATTTTTTTAATAATATATTGCTTTTTATTTTGTCTTTAATTTTAAAAAATTTATCCTGGAGACTATTTTTAGATCTTCAGATATTATTCTTTAAATATTATCATCTCAAAGAAAACGAAGATCGAGATTTGTTTTTCTATAGTTTCATTTGTAAAGAACAGCCGACAACAAAAACTAAGAAATTTCTATGGAAATTTGACCCAAGCTCTTTATAAGCTCAACTGCAATTCCATTAGATCCCTGTTACTGGCGGAATTTCGTATTTTTTAAATTTTTTTTGTTAAATATTATTTAATATAAATACTATCGAGATTCTGTCTCATCATAACAGAGATGAAAAAGGTCTCGATGAGCCGCCAGTTTTCCAGAGACTGGATCATCAGCGATACCATGTCGATGGCTGGGTGTAAAAACATGATACATCGAATTGGCGTTGAAAAACATGATACGTCGGATTAGCGTTGGAAAACATGATACATCGTCGTTTGATTTGAAGAACATGACACGTCGAAAACGACATTTTTTTTTAAATTTCTGTTGGTACCACTGACCGTGAAATTTAAATTGTGTCAAATCTTTGAAACTGTTTTATGAAACAAATGATTATGCTTCATAATATGTCAGTTCAAAGAAAAATTAGGTTAAATAGCTTTTTATAAAGTTTATATTTAGATTGATAAAATCTGTGATTTTATAAATAATTCTATTTTATTATAAATATTTATATTGTAAATATTCTATTACAATTGGTGTTGTTTAAATATTTGTATAAAGAGTCAATCATGGAGAGTAAGTAAAGTATATTTTTTAAAACACAATTATTAAATAAATTAAATTAACTTAGGTAAATTTTTTCTAGTAAACCCTCCAATTATTAATTTCCTGGAGGAATTTCCACCCATGACGTTACCTCATACAGCTGTAAAAGTAATTAATAATACAAACGACCATTTAAATACAGTATTGTAATCCCGTTGATTTAAAACGAATTTCATGTAAAATATTCAAAATTATATGTGTATAGTGCAAGATTTTACTTCTATAATTTTAATATCATCATATATTCTTAAAAAATGTAATATAACAAACCATTTTAAAATTCGCGGTCAGTGGTACCAACAGAAATTTGAAAAGAAAAATTTCGTTATCGACGTGTCATGTTCTTCAAATCAAACGACGATATGTCATGTTTTCCAACGCTAATCTGAGATATCATGTTTTTCACCGTCAATTCGAGATATCATGTTTTTACGCCCAGCCATCGATGTTCTCCGGTGTAACTATAGTGTTTGCACCATTGAACATGGCTTGCCTCTCCAAGTCCCATTTACTGCAGGCAAAGAGGGTGTGCTTTGCATTGTTACTGGGAACCGTTGTAGTCATGAGGAGAATAGACAAAAAGTTTGAAAAATTAAGAAGAGACCATTCGAAAACATGCCGAACTATGAAGATATACGTTTACCAAAACAAACAAGACACAATGAAATTATTTTTAATTGTTTTATCTGCATAATTGGTAGACATAAGGGTCAGTTAAATATGAAGAAAAAGTTTGCTGTTTGTGAAATACTAAATGTTTCAATAAAAATAAATTGATCAAGAGAAAACATCGTCAAAAAAATGAAAAGTTAAAAAATCCACGATCGTTCAGAAGCTAATAATGCTATGTATTGTACCTGGAATTAAAGAAACGTACGCAAATTTAAAAGTATTATTTGATCTTATAAATATCAATTATATTTCCATGTAATTTGTCTGCGATTTTAAGCTGCTACTTCATTATTATTATGGCCACAACGCTTAAATTTGGTTTTAAAAAATTATGATGGAGAGATATTTGAAGGAAACGCGTACCGAGAATCACTCAAAGAATCCGATAAATTGCTAGATAACGAAATATGACAGATAATAGGGGGACCATTGCCTCTATTACCATTTATCGCAGCATTCAAAGCCATGTATAAAATCATTCATTCTTGTTTTGCAGTAGAAAGGGTCCACCCTATTGAAAAAAAACACGTATAATTGTACGTATAATAATACGTATTATTATACGTATAATTATACGTATAATTATACGCATAATTATACGTACAATTATACGTATTATAATACGTATTATTATACGTATAATTATACGTATAATAAGACATACGAATTTGAAACAAGAATTATACGTATAATTATACGTATAATAATACGTATAATTATACGTATAATTCTTGTTTCAAATTCGTATGTCTTATTATACGTATAATTGTACATATAATAATACGTATAATTATACGTATAATAATACGTATAATTATGCGTATAATTATACGTATAATTATACGTATAATAATACGTATAATTATACGTATTATTATACGTACAATTATACGTGTTTTTTTTCAATAGGGCAATCAGATTTGAATCAACACATTAATGAACTAATGAACTAAATATGCTATAAATGAAAAATTACTCATAAAAAATGACAAAATTGCAAATAATTATCGACATGAATCGCTATGATTTAGTTTTTGCGATTTTGTTTTTTTGACATCTAAAGTTTTACTCTACATGCACAAATTTCGTCGTTATCGTACACAAACTCTTTTCGCCTTCCTGACCACCGTGAGCAAGTGTTCTCACTGGGCTGGACTGAAAGATGAATGGTGATTTTACTTAGTAATTTTGTTTAAAAAAGATTATTATTTAAAAAAAGATACAAATAATTTCATTCGCATTTAAATAATTTCAACCATTTTTTTACTGCTTTTAATTGATTTCTAGTAGTCCAGTCAAATTAGTCGAAAAACAAGGCATATCATGATTTAACTCAGAACCTCAATTTTTTTGCTTAAACCCTTCATTTTGGGGTAAAAATAAAGTACCTAAATATGATACTTCAAACTCTTACCGGAACCTAAAATTTTTTTAAGAAATAGGTGCAAAATATTAGTTTTTCTCAAATTTTATATTAGTTTTTCAAACTGAAAAATACAGGATTTTGGCTAAAATATCAAAAAAATGAGTTTTTTGCGGAAGCTATATCTATATCTCAGTTAATTTTTGAACTACAGAGTTCATTTTTTATCAAATTATTCAAAATTTTATACAGTTTCTTTTTATGTGAACTGTTTTTATGCTAAAATGTCATGTCATGTCATGCGTTCTTTGCGAAGAATTCTAGCCATATACCATCATTTTAATAATTCAATTCTAGAAAATTTACATTTTATAGTGAAAAATTTGTATTTTGTTAAGAAATTTTTTTAAAAAGGGGAAGATGAAATTTGAGTCAAAAATTATAATTAGGTAAAATATCTTTTGTAGCCAATGTGTTTTTAATTTTTAAATTTATTTCTAAGAAGGATAAAGTTTTAAAAAAAATTATAAATTTTTTGTAACGATAATTTCAATTCAACTAGGTTATTCGTTCTTTCTCTAGACTATTGCGGATATTCTTCTAAAGCTCCAAATACGGCGTGAGAAATACGCAAAGTTTGAAATGGTACTGTATCTACAAGTAATAATTATTGGAGAACCTGATGCACTGCAACAATTTTACGTTGCTATCAATAACTTGACATATCAAGTAGAATCATCTTTAAAATCATTTGACATTACCTTCAAAATTTGTCAAGCTCTAGACACAGTATATCCTAAAGAAGGTCAAAGAGAATTGCTATTTTTGCAAAGACCTGTTTATGATTTTGAGACTAGTTTAGATAAATCTATAATAGATTCTCCAACAAAAGATGTTATTGAAAAGTTCAAATTTTATAAAATTTAAATGTTACAAAACTGTTCAAGGAATATAATTTCTTTCCTTATATTTTAAAATTAATGGTCCAAATTGTTTAAACTACGTCTGTTCGGTAGCTAATTGTAAAAGAAATTTTGGAACAGAATGGTATTTTAGAAAACATTTAAATATAAAACATAATTATCCACTGCATTCAAAAAGCTCTTCAGTTCCTTCTAGTATAATACCAGAAACATTTATAATACAATCTGTAGTTAAAAAATTCATACGTCAAAAGGTCCCGTAATGATCCTAAAATATGTTTTAGGTCAGTTTATCTCTCTCGGTAAAGTAATTAGTAAATTTTTCGAATTACCTGATGCCTCTTTAATGATACAGTTGCTTATATGAAAAGTTTAGAAACAAAAAATGACTGCGCAGAAAACTTTAATCAATGTAAAATATGGAAACGAAAACATGCAAAATATAAGAAAGATGATATTGTTATTCCTTTATTTATATCGTACGATGATTTTAAGCCAAATAACCCATTGGGTCCACATTGCGAAAAACTAGGAGAGTTATGCCTCTCACCCCAGTCTTTTGGCTGTAGCATTTCATGAAATGTCCAAAAATATTTACAATTTACGGAATTTTTGTTCCATCAATTTTATGAGTAACTATTAATAAAATTTCGCAAATATTATTTTTGAGTTAAATTTCTTTGTATATTTTTGTGATTTCAGACAGTGTTCATTAAGTAATAAATACTTTAGAAATGTATTTAATAAATTGATTTAAGTACTCATTTTCCAAACAAAAATAACAATTATACAAAATATAACTTGAAAAATCATCTAGTAAAAGTTTACAACCTTTCAGTACTGTCAACCAGTGTTGGGTAAGTTACTTTTTTTAGTAACTAGTTACAGTTACAATTATTTTTATAAAAAAGAAACTCGCTACAGTTACAGTTATTTACAAAGTAACTTAAGTTACTTTTCAAGTTACTGAAAAGTTATTTTAATATTTATATTATCGAAATTCAATTTTTTTAATAAGTGGGAATTAAATTTAAATGTAAAATATAATTATAGTCCATGTATTTATTAATTTAAAGTTATTTTCTTCCTTAGAGTAAAAGTAAAAAATTCTGCAAATCCTACCCATAGAATCAAACCTTCAAAATTAGTCACTTTGTTTTCGTTACTATCGGAAATATCAGAATTATGTACTTCTGACATTTTTTAAATTAATTTCTTGCAATAAAAAAATCTTGTCCACTATTTAAATTTATGCAGATTTATCCCCTATATAGTAACAGTAAACCAAACAAACACGTTGGAACTATCACTTTGTGTGATCTTTTTGAAACATGAAATTAGGTATTCTGTTTTTAAAGCAATAAAAAGTGCATTTTAAGATGTTTTTCTAGCGTTTTCAAGACATCTTAAACATCTTAATGTCTTAAAAACGCTACCAAAACATCTTCAAATAAGAGACTTCTTTTTGCAGTGAACAGACGAACTTAAATTTTTTTAAATAAAATAAAAAAATAAACATTTTTTAGTAAAATAGTTCATTTTTTGCAACTTAAAGCAAGTCTAATTGCAAGATATATGAAATCTTTTATTGAAAACTGTCAACAATAATCTTTCATTGCAAGCTTGTAGAGACATTTCATTGAAAACTTACTATAATTTTCAACTGTAATCTTTTAAGACAACTTTGTGGAAGTGGGACATTTTGCTATTTTTCAGGTAACCTTGAAATGTTCTGTTTTAAAATAAAACATCGACACGTAAACTATTAAACGGTAAAAAAAACATATCTACATAATTTTAGCAAGTCCAAGATATGTTTTTACAGGAAAAAGTTACACGACGGTACAAGCATTAAAGTAATGAGATTTAAAAACTCGAACGTGCACTGTCTCCTTAAGAATAAAAAGAAAAAGAATAATAAATTGAAGTAAATACCTTCGTTGTACAAAAGCAACACTCGAATTCACTAGGCAATTCTTCGGTTTTTGGCTCAATTTTTCTGCTATCTTTTTTTTCTTCATCCTACAGGATAATATACAAAATTTATTTCTTATATTATAAATAAATTAATGCTTATGATACAATGATTTATATTAGTTTAACAGTGATTAAAGAAATAGTTTTATGATTAATATTCTTCGATTAATTGACATGACGTAATGCGTTAAGTTTTTATAATATAATTTAACAGAAAGGTATAAAAAACTGAGACTTCTTTGCTAACCTATTAACGACCAATTGTGCTGATTTTAACTTGTATTTCAAGCTTGTATTAAAAGTAGAAAAAAGATACGAAAAATTCTGGTAATACATTTTCAACTGTTTTTAGGGTCGCTCTTTTAAATGACTTTGTCCGAATTTTCAAAAAATGACATTTACCTTTTACTTTTTTCAATAATACTAAAAAAATTAGGATTTTTACATGTGATTTCAAAATTTCAAAATGGCGAATCCAATATGGAGGACGAAAATTTAAAAAATTAGCCGGATTCGCTTAAAACATGTTGCTCGGAGGTTTTTGGGGTCTCTGATTGCAAATCGGATGTTATATTTTAAAAATTCAAAATAGCGGATCCAATATGGCGGAAATTTTCTTAAAATTCATAATATTTTCTTGCAAATCATTCCTCAGAGGTTTTTAAGTTCGCTGAATACTAATTGTAAGCCGATGTTAGATATCAAAAACCCTGGGGTGCGAACTTGACTTGACTTCACTTTCACTTCACTTTTACTTCACTTTCACTTTCACTTTCACTTTCACTTTCACTTTCACTTTCACTTTCACTTTCACTTTCACTTTCACTTTCACTTTCACTTTCACTTTCACTTTCACTTTCACTTTCACTTTCACTTTCACGTCAAAGCGATAGTGTGAAAGAACTTTAAAGTGGAGTAGGTTTCGTGCAAAAGTGATGTGAAAGTGAAGTGAATATTAAGTGAATGTAAAGTGGAAATCGACTGAAAATGTGGTGGAAGTAAAGTGAACATCTAGTGAAGGTGTTCTCAAGTAAGAGAATAGTACCACTGGTTTAACCAATTAAGTTGTAAGTTTCTACAGTCATGTTTAATTCAACCATTAATGTCTAAACGCGTTTTCCATAAACATGTGTTTTTCAAATATTTTGGTAAGACTTCAACTAGAAGTGTTTGCTTAATCGAAGCGGCTTTTTTGTAAATTATTCAGCGAACATTTTAATTTTTTCGTAATTTTAAAAAAATTCTTAATTTCCAAATTTTATGACCAGCGATTAGAAGTAAATTTATGACGTTTTTTGTGTCAGGGTAGCGTGTCGCACGTCTATTATCAACGCCTTACACAAGTTAAAACCATCGGTAACATTTAACTAATTTTCAGAACTAATCATTGAAATTTGACTGATTATATGGCGCAGGCATTGATGACAAATCTCAACCAATTTACCTAAAAATGTAACTGTACCTTCTTAATAACATTATCTAAAGAAAGACACGGAATTTTTTTAATTTACATATTTTTAGAGTTATAAATAATTTAGTGCCTGTTTTTTATAGGAAAATCTCTGTTCTTCTTTAAAATGATCACCATTTTTGAAAAAATCGATAAAAAAATTCCTAACTTCTCTAGCTGTTGAGATGTAAAAAAAGAAAAGAAATTGTTTTTTGTTTAATAAATTATTTTATTCGTTCGCTTGAACACCTTAAAGTATCTACACTATCGAAAGAACAATTAGTAAAATTGTTGTTAAGAAATATTAAAAATTGAGCTCATGACAACTGGTTGTTTAAGACCCCTCCCAAAATCGCGGTGGTCAAGATTTCTTAAAAACTAATGGAGTGATCTTTCTCAAATTTGGCATACTTCTTCTAGATAGTATTGACTAGTTTTTGAACGAAGGATTTTGTTTTTCGTTGATTACAATCAATCGTATGGATTTTAAAGAAATTCAATTTTTTAAAAAATAAAAAAAAATGCAAAATTTATTAAAAATAACTTTTTTTTTATTTTTCATAGTAAAATATGATTTCAGGATCTAAAAACATTTGTAAAAAAAATTGTTACGCCTAAACTAAACCAATTATGTTTAGTTTCAGTTTGATCAATTATTCTTTAAAAATTTAACTTCTTCTACAATTTTTATTATTTTTTATCGGTAATGTTTGGTAGGCTTTTTTCATGATTCTGAAAAATCAATTGTATGGATTTATTAAAATTTTAATATTTTCAAAAAATTAAATTTTGAAAATAGGGTAAATGCACTAATTGCGGCGAGATTCGAGTCAAAACACCTTTGAAATAGAAAATTCGACATTTCTATTGTATAAACTCAATTTAAGACTTATTAAACTTAAAGCTTATGTTATTAAGATATTAAAAAAAAATTTTAACTCTATAAAAATCGAT
Source organism: Leptopilina boulardi (assembly GCF_019393585.1). NCBI lineage: Eukaryota > Metazoa > Arthropoda > Insecta > Hymenoptera > Figitidae > Leptopilina > Leptopilina boulardi. The sequence continues at coordinate 102,805 of NW_026138009.1, forward strand.
TATTTAAACAAATATGAGAAATTAAAACTAATACCGTAATTTTCTATTGCGGCGAGTTTGTATCAGTTTCGGTGTATCAATTTCGGTGACCAAAATTACGTGTATTTTGAAGATACTTTGCCCGCCGAAATTGAAGCCAATGAAAATCTTAAAAATGTTTCAATTGCGGCGCGAAAAAAAATTTGATCTCAAATAATTAAATTAATAATTGTTTAAATGTGCATCTTTATAAGTATTTGTATCAAAAAAAGATTGAAATAATTTTTTTTAATCATTTGGCAACAGTTATATTAAACATAATAGTAATAATAGTTATTTTTTATGAACGCGCCGTAATTGGTGCACTCGCTGTAATTAGTACACTTACCCTAGTCAAAAAATTTTTTTTTTAATTTTGATAATTCACAATAATTTTAGATCCAAAATAATACCAGAAAAAAATTAACACCCTTTAACAACATTAATTTCGATGAGTTGAAATTTCACCGATCCCTCCCCTTAAGATGTTCAAGCGATCAAATTATAAAATATATACGATTTTTGGCCTTCCAGGCACATGTAACCCCTTAAGATGAAAATTTTAGCAAAAACCTTCCCGGTCGTGAAGTGATTCTCCTCAAAAAGGCTATCACATACCTGTAAACCTGATATTTAAAAAAAATAAAATTTATAAAGTATTTCATTTCTCTTTAAAGTATACTCAATAAAGATGGGGTAAAATTCCTGTAGCGTATTAATTGAAAAAAAGTTGATTAGATCGGGCTGTAACTTGCACATAGTTTAGCCCTAGGGGTGAGTACTTTAAGAGGCTTTACCAGTGTGACACTTTCAAAAATTCGATTTTTTGGCTTATTCGATAGTTTATACATTCAAAATATCCTGTGAAAGCGGCAAAGTCGTATATTGAACAGTTTTTGAATGGCAGCGTTCTATGGGGCCGTCCATAAACTACGTTACCAATTTTTCATTCTTTTTAGTCCCCCTCCCCCCTCGTTACCATTGTGTTAAATCTATTTGTTTAGACTTTTGACCCCCTCCCTCCCTAAAATAGGTAACGTAGTTTATGGACGGCCCCTGAAGAGCGACCGCTTGTAGTTATAATCCGCTCCACCTGCCTATAGACGGACTTTAAACACGTTATTCTCGAAACGACATTTTTCAGAATTGATGACATCATAACTCAACGAGAAATTGACCGATCGTCAAACTGTAGGAGCTGGAGAGGGGTTAAATTTTTTTGTAAAATTGAAACAGTGAATTTTTATTAAAAAATTCAAAATTGGACCATTTTTTTGAAAATCAAAAATTTGTTTGACTCTTTTTTAAGATGTCCTTTTTTATTTTCGAGATATTAATCCTTTCGCGCCTCCAGTGCACATGTACCACCTACAAAATATGACATAACTTATGAACGAATCATCAAATACGCTGGCTTGTTTTGTTCACAAACGTTACTACAATGTGTATAAAAATGGTAAATAACATATTACAATTTTTATTTTTATTATAATCAATAGATGTAATATTAGTAAAAAAACTTTTTTTTAAAATTGCTCATATTTGCTTGAAACTTGTTACTCAGGAGTTCTTGTGGTCGCTGATTCCGAATCTGAAGTCATATTTCCAAAATTCAAAATGTCGGATCCAATATGGAGGACTTTTTTTCAAAAGTGATCATATTTGCTTGAAACTTACCAGTCGGGAGTTTCGGGATCGCTGATTCTAAATCTGAAGTCAGATTTTTAAAATTCAAAATGGCGGATCCAATATGGCGGACTTTTTTTTCAAAATTAATCATATTTGCTTGAAACTCACTACTCGGGGGTTTTAGGGGTCACTAATTTTAAATTAGAATTCTACGTATAAAAGTATAAAGCTATTTGGGTGAAAAGAGCTTTTTATTGATTATTTTATAGTCCTGTGTCATTTTTAAAAATTCGCGCGTTAAAAATGAAAGTTCTCTTTCCGTCAGGGACTGTCACCTACACGAAACTATACGCTATATGAATATCGTATCGGCTCTGGTCCAAGACACTATACGATTAGTAATAGATGGAACGTATCGTGCCCCCACACGATACAATTAGTAAATAGGTGAATAGTGTTGTGCCCAGACACGATAAGATTAGTTCATAGGTGAAAAGTGTCGTGCCCAAGCACGATACGATTAGTAATAAAAGAAACGTATCGTGCCTGGGCACGATACGATTTGTTAATAGGTAAAAAGTGTCATTTCCAGGCACGATACGATTAGTAAATAGGTGAAAAGTGTCGTGCCCAGGCACGAAACAATTTGTAATATTAAAATCGTGTCGTTTCATGAAATAATATATTATATTAAAATATTTTCTAAGTATGTTTTTAAAATTTAATATTTCATATATTTTATTTTACATTTCCATTATAAGTTTTTATAATTTATAAATTGAAAAAAATATTTTGTTCATTTGAACGTTCAGAACTTTTGGCTTAAAATAATAAAATTGTTTATAAGCAAGGTACGATTCTAAAGTCTTTATTCGTAACGTGCCCGGATACGATACGATTCTCAAGTAATTTATCGTATCGTGCCGAGATACGATACGATTCTCAAGTAATTTTTCGTATCGTGCCGGGATATGATACGATTCTCAAGTAATTTATCGTATGGTGCCGGGATACGATTCTCAAGTAATTTTTCGTATCGTGCCCTAATACAATACGATTCTCATGTTGCTATTAGTATCGTATCCGGACACGATACGATTGTTCCGTGACAGTCCCTGCTTTCCGTCCGTAAGGTGGTGTAGGCAGAATAATAGTTTATTCGCGTAAGACCGTTAATAGAAAATCAGATATTATATTTGTAATATACGACACCGAAAACACCCGAATAACGAATTTAAAGTAAATCCGATGAATTTTTACAAAACTTGTCCGCTATATTGGATCTGCCATTTAAATCAGCGACCTTGAAAACTCCGAGTGGTAAGTTTCAAGCATATACGATTAATTTTGGAAAAAAGTTCGCCATATTGAATCTGTCATTTTGAATTTTAAAATTCTGACTTCAGATTCGGAATCAGCGACCCCAAAACCCCCGACTGGCAAGTTTCATTAAAATCCAACCGCTGAGTTTCTCGGGGGTACGAAAGGGTTAAATGGCGCAGATATGCTGATTCGTGTGCGACCATGCTTTTGCAACGGTGGGCATGATAACTCAAAAAATATTTGACCTATTGACATTAAAACTAAAACAAATTTTTTTCGTTCAGGCTGGCGTAATTTCATAAAACAAAGTGGAATTTGCATGAAAAATTTATAAAATTGACATATAAAATGTTTTATTTACAAAAGTTTTTTCCGATAAAAATATTTTTATTTTTAATTCTATAATAATAAAAATGCTAAAGTTGTTATTAACGCTCATTTTGACCCTTCACTAAATAAATTTATGTTTCTACCCTATGCTTGTGGTTGACTAATTTTTTCTATTTTGGGAGCGTATTTATAATTTTCTCGAAAAAACTAACAATTTTTAACCTAATTTTTTGAACTTGTAATTAATAAAAAATGTTATGATTTAGAACATGTGCATTGTAAAAGGACTCTTACCCATAGGGTTCCAGAAAGATAACAGAAAATAATCTCGCCCAAAGCCAAAAATAATTTTCTTCGTGTGAGTGTGTGTGTGACATGCGTTCTGCAAAAATCCGCTATTTTCTATTTTACTTGAAGGCTTTTAATTCCTTTACAATGTGACCTTTAGAGTTTCCTGTATTGTTTGGATTGCCTTTCCTGTAAGGTAAGATATTCAAGGTGTAATTTACAGATTTACGTCAGCATAAGCAATTCCAATTTTGATTTCTTAGCTTTCGAACTTTAATTTTTTATTTTTAAATAATATTAGTTTTAATATTTAACCAAGAATATAAATTAAATAATATCTTTTTAATTTAGCTTCTTAATAAGAAATAATATTTAAGTAATTATTAACGCATTTACGTATATTCTCTAAAAATTTTATCAAGCCTTAGACATTTCTAGACAGTTATTGAAGTTTCTAACAATAATTTTTGTTTTTAACTTCCTTGAAGCAAGGATTTTTGTACTTCATAATGGCTAATATTATAGGAAAACTGAAAAAAATTATCAAATTCTTTGACTCCTCCTTGATATTTTCCTAAGTTATTTTTAAATGATTTCTTAATAGTAAATATTTAAAAATAGGAACTTAAATTGTTGACATTTAAGTTGAAATTTGCAAGAGGTTACGACAATTTTCAGGATTAGTTATAGTCATTACCACTTATTACAAATTGCTATTTTATCAGAATTCTGTTCATTTTTGATAATTCATTTTTGGCCATTTTCAATAAAAATTCCTTTATAATTTTTTTTAAACTGTTGAGTATTAACAGTCGTAAACTCTTCCTTTTCCAGTTTTGCTGTAGCACCGGAAATGATTATTATTATTATTATAGGTTCTAGTAGAATTTTCGTATCGTATTATAGTTAACGACTCGCATTTTACTAACTCAACATTATATAACAGTACACGGAAAAAAATTGTAAGACGTGAACGAACGATTTTGGGAATATATTTAATATGAAAAAAGACACAACCAACGCTGGGAATTTAGCTTCACCGCAATAGTCGAATGTTTAGCCGATTCGGCTAAAGTAAACATAAATTGAATCTCATTCGTTAGCCATATTGAAAATATTTGGAAATTTACCGTTCTTACCAAGAAATATTTCTTAAATCACAAATATCAAGTTTTGTGATCTTTAATTTTAAAACAGTTTTAATTTGAATTTATTTTCAATTGTTTGTAATATGAAATATAAAATTGAATAGATTTAAAAATACGCATTTAATATTACTCTCTACATAATTTTAAGTATATTTGTCATTTTTCGGTTATGTTGTTCTTTAACTAAAATCCAATATCGCCAGTCCGGTGATATTGCCAATATCGCTCGTTCATTTTCGACTAAATGTTTAGCTGTTTTGGCTAAAACATTCACCGGTTCAGTTGTAGTTTTTTTATATATATATACACTTTTTCAAGAACTTTTCATCTAGCCTATATTCAATTGGTTTACTGTTCAGTCATAGTGATGAAATTTTAATTAACAATTACTGACACACCAACGATAATTATCGCATGGATTGGAGTACAAAAATGCTTGTTATTCAAGTGCATTTCGCACTCTGAAGGGTAAATTATATTAACCATCAATCCAAACTTTTCAGATCGATTTTTTTTATTCTTATAAGAATAAATAAAACTGTATCGTTCTAATTTTTTTATAAACAAAATTGAAATTACTGTATTGAAGGGAGGAAAAACGGGTGTTGACAAACAAAATAAAATATAAACAGTTGGGGTATTTTCGTTAGTGACTTCTCTTACCGGCTATTTATGCTCCAAAAAGAGTAAATGAATTTATTTTGAGCAGAAACATAAATTTTTAAAAATTAAAAAAATAATAAATAAAATTTATTTACTAACGTAACAGTGTCTGAGGTTTAAATTTTGTATCTGAATTTACTTTCAATATAACCAATATCACGAACTTTGATAATAACAAAAACTATTACTTTGTTTCTTTTTTAAAATCATTTCCTGAGTCGAAATTTAACTCCAACTTAAAGCCTCTAAATCTACGCCTATTAAGGTCCTTTTAACGATTGGTATACACTTTTCCCAAACCAAATTTCCCAGTGGACATTTTTCCCAAAAAAATAATTCCCAAAGAGAAGCGTTTTCTAAAAAATTAATTTCCTAAAAGTCTTTTTTCCCAAACTAATTGTTTCAATTCTAATTTAATTAAATTAACAAAGGAAAAACTAATTTAAGGAACAAATGAAAAGCGTATTGTGACAGTTCCCTTCATATCGTTTGGTTGTTTTGGATATAAATTGCATTTATTATAAATCAAAATTTTAAAGTCATGGCTGAACTTATTAAAAGCAATAGAGCCACTGTACTAAATATTAGAAATTTTTTATATTACAAACATTCGGGCTCGTGGAATAAAAAAGTATATTGGAATTGTCGAAAGAAGGAAGAATGTTCAGCGAGAGCTATAACCTCTGGGACCGAACAGAATATAATCGTTGAAAAAAGACCAGCTGTATCACACCACAACCATGCACCAAACGTGGAAGAAATAGAAGCTTTAAAAATTATCAACAGAATAAAGCGACATGCTGACGAACATCCCGAAGCACCAGCAGTCCAAATTCTACGCACTGAATTACGCGATGTTCCCTCAGGTTAATTTTCCATAATATTCGTTTTGCAGATAAATCGTATAATTTGTATGATTTTTTATATTATGTGTTTATATTTCATATTTATTTTTTTTATTTATTTTATATTTTAGGTTTTTTATGTGAATGAATAAATTCAAGTTGTATTTAAATTTTATTGTGGAATTCATGTTGATCTCATTGATTCTGATTAGGACTTTATTTTCAGCGATCTTAGCAGAAATTCCTGATCGCGTTAATCTAAAAAAATCTATTTCCCGCGAACGACTGAGGAACTTGCCACCAAATCCGACTAGAATTCAAGACTTACATGACATTCCAGATAGATATAAACATTCAAGTGGTGGGGTGAATTTTTTAATATACGACTCCATTCATGACGACGATGTAGAAGAGAGAATTCTGGTCTTTGCAACTGAGGAAAACATTAGACATTTATTAAAAAGCAAAACATGGTTTCTGGATGGTACATTCAGTACAGCTCCAACCATTTTTTCCAAATTTTTGCTATTCTTGGGGTTGTAACGCAAAGGGATTCTAAAGGTAATGCCAACGATGTAGCATTACCCTACGTGTATGCTCTTTTGGAATCTAAAGAAGAGAGTTCTTATAAGAAAGTTTTGAATGTGGTAATGAGCGAAGGACGTCGGCTAGAACTTGAAGACCAACCGGATGTAGTGATGACAGATTTTGAGCTCGGGATCATAAATGCTATCATAGATGTGTTGGGAGAAGACCGGGTCAGATGTTGCCTTTTTCACTTGTGTCAAAGTGTTTTTCGTCACGTCCAAGCCGAAGGTTTACATACGGCGTATAATGACTCCACTACTTCAGTGAAGCAGGGCGCTCAAATGTTGTACGCTTTAGCTTTTGCTCCTGCGGAGGACATTCCGGATCTTTTTTAAACTCTACAACAACCACTTGTCGCTGAGTTAAGGCCAATATATGATTACTTCAAGACAACATACGTATCCGGTAGGCCAGCACGTGGTCGTCCTTGTCGAGGTCGCAGAGGTGCAGTGGCTCCACGATATCCGCCAAAACTATGGTCCCAATATGAATCTGTTCAACAACGAAAAGCCAGAACCAACAATGCGTCAGAGGGTTGGCATGATAGATTCCAACTAGTGGTAGGGAAAAAACACCCCAGTTTGTACGCTTTTCTAACAAAATTGTCAAAAGAACAATCAGATTCAAAAACAATGTTGCGACAATTAGAACTTGCGCAGAAAATAAGAAAAGGATGGGCCAAAGATAGAAAAAGAAAAGAAGAACAAATTTTCAATATTGTTTCGGAATATGGTGAATATCGGCACAGGAATGATGTCACGAGTTATTTGCGTACCATCGGATATAATATCAGTTTTTGATGCACTTTTATTTTATTTTTTTATTTGACAAAATGTTTGTAAATATTTACAATTACATCCTCATTTTTTAGTCCCTTTTACATGCATTTTATAATAATTATTTTTTATTTATATTGACAATTTATCTGCAAAAGAAATTGTAAATAAATAATATTTTGGGAAAAAAGTCATTTGGGAACATTATTTTTTGGGAAACACTTTTATTTGGGAATCGCATTTTTTGGGAGAAATGTCCATTGGAAAAATTCCATTGGGAAAAACGTCGCCCTACCATCTCAGTAGGTTTTTAAAGAGATTATTGGAGGAGTTACATTGGACCTAAATTTCGACTCGGGTTGGTTGAACTGTTTTTCATGTATAATTTTATTTTCGGTAGCACGTTTTAGAAATTCTTACTCAATAAATTCTTACTAATAATATAACAATAAATTTACATATTTTGTTTCAAGTCAGTATGTTTTAATTTCGCATAAATTCAATTTCTGGATGTCATTAAACATATTCTATTTGTCTAGACATGAGTGCTAAATTTTGTTTTACCCTTGAGGATCAAAATTCGAAAAAATAAAAATGTTAAATTTATTGGATTCGCTTGAAATTCTTTACACAATTTCCAATTCAGATCTTTTAAACATATTTATATTTGTATGCTCTCTAAATCTGAATTAGCGACTATTCTTTTTGAATTAGTAACTATTCGCTTATTCCTAGCGCAGAGTATGCAGCTGGGAATAAGTGAATAACCACTCATTGAAAATTCGCTTATTACTAGCGAATAGTCGCTGATTGCTAGTGAATAGTCGCTATTTTGTTTGAAAAGTTTGCATTGCAATATAAAACCAGCTCTAACGTGTTATAACAAGAGTTCTTGCAACTCTTTGTTTAAAAGTGTCTGTATGTTGTAATTTTGAACGGATTTAAATAATGTTTTTTAAGGGGTTACATAGGTCAAACAAAAAAAAATTGAATTTTTCTTTCTTTTTTTATTTGATAGTATTACATGTCAAGAATATTTTCCCAAAGTTATATGATAATTTGAATAAAACTCTAGGAAAGAGAGAGAATTTTTGAAATCTCTTTTTGTTTCGACCGGTACCTGTGCCATTGATTTTTAGTTACTTAGTCCACCTTTTTTTTATCAGTCATTTTTAGTTTTGGAAAACTGACACCAGATTTGTAATCAGTTGGCAATTTTAAATATTTCGACTTGAAATTTTTTTTACAAATACTTGTATATATAATAAACATGACGGTTTAATTTAATTTAATGTACGACTCATATTTTGTTAGAAAAAAAATCCTGAAAATCGGCCTGTTTTTTCCCTTATCACAGTAAACTTCCCCCTTAATTTCTAATATTTATTAACAAAAATTTTATAATTTAGGTACTTGTTTTATAATGTAATTTAAGGTAACCAAGTGCTCAAATAAAATAAGTCATTTATTATATGAAAAAAAATTATAAAAGAACTTACATATTTTGGCCTTTTGACCTATGTAACGCCTTAAGTAAATATACTATTTGATTTACCAAGAATATACGAGAAAATAGTTATTTATGATACAAGTGCGTAAAGTGAGTGCTTATACGAGTGTGATGCAAATCACACAAGTATAGTCAGATTTACGCACGAGTATCATACAACATTTTTTGCAATACCCACCTCTAAAGTTAAGTACCTATTATGAAGAATTCCAACTCGCTATTAGAATAATTTCGATTGTATAGAATTAAATAAATCAATCGAAGATCAGGAAAAATATCATTAGGCAGTAGTGTATAAATTTAAAAGTAAAATTCTATTTTTAATTTTGTGGATTTGTATGGTCTAAAACAATCCTTATATTATGTGAGAAAAATTTTGGTGCCTAAAGTAAATTTCAGTGCGTAAAGTGGATCACTTTACACACCGTTTTAAAAAGAGCTTCTTTACACACACTTTTTGGTGTGTAAAATTTAACTTTAGAGGTTATAGTTGCAAAAATTAATTTGTTACTATTTTAACCTTTTTACTATTAAATTAATTAATATAATAACAAATTAAATTTTTTTCATATATTCTTGGTAAATTTAATCTTATATTATTTAAAAAAGCACATGATTCAATTCCGTGCAAAATTAAAACATGCAGACACTTTTAAACAAGGAGTTACAAGAACTCTTGCTATAACGCGTTAGAGCTGGTTTTATATTGCAATGCAAACTTCAAAGAAGGATAAATTATACAACCATAAATATTTTTAAAAGATCTAAATTGGAAATTGTTAAGGAGGATATGAGATTTCATATGTATTTTACATCAATAAATTTTTAGAACAAAAATCAGTTTTTAGGGGTGGTCATATATGTTGAGGATGGTTTTGAGGGGTAATCTACAGCAGTTATAAATATTATTTCTAACAATTTTCCAATATTTTTTTTCCTTGTACGATATTTCTTTATTTGTGTTAGATCAAAAATCAGTCTGTAGGATTGGTATTATATGTTGGGGATTGTTTTGTGAGGTAATTTAAAGTAATTACATATAAATATTCTTTCTAAAATTTTTTAACCAGTTTTAAGTTAATCTGACTAATTTTTGAAAAATCTTTGGATCTATTGAATTCGTAATTTTAATTTAAAAATGTTGATTTCAGATTCAGTAATTTCAAGAATCCCTATATATCGACTTTCAGTTGAACCAGAATAATTTTTGAAAAAATCTTGCGTCATATTGTATCCGCCGTTTTGAATTTTATAATTTTGATATTTTACTCCAAAAATTCGAAAAAATCTTTAGGCCCATTAATTTATTTTTTTCATCTGACTCAGCTCTGTTTGTGCTACCTCATAGTTTATTAGTGAATATATATTTATTACTTTAACTCATTAAACATACAAGAACCTAAACTTATTAATAATCTTATAATATAATAAACACACTCCACAACTCTAGTATGCTGGAAAATAATAATGTAATACGGAACTGCGCACAAACTATATGTCAATCGACGCTTTGTCTCTATAGTCAACTGTCGTAAGGTTCTGTTGTACTTCCTAAATCCGGAATGAATTTTCTTTAATAAGTAACAAGTCCCAGAAAGCTACGAACTTCTTCTTTCGAGGATGGTGGTCTGAGTTTATTAAATAATTTGAGTTTATTTTATTAGTTACTGATTTGTAGTAACTTTTTTACACTTTATTATTTTGTGCATTTGTAGGAAAGAAATTTAAATAAATAAATATTGAATCCGGCATTTTGTATTGTAATAGTATTTTAACATTATATTCAAATTCAGTGACCCTAAAAACTCTTGAGTAACGAGTTTCAAGTCAATCAGATCAATTTAAAAAAAAATTTGCGACATTTTAAATCATACATTTTGAATCTTGGACTTCCAATTAGTAATAAAAGACCCCAAAAACATTATAATAATATGTCACGGAACATATTTGCATCTTTTTAAGAAGTTAATTAATCAGTATATGGGTGATTTTCCACAAACTGTAATTTTTCAGGTTCTACTTTTTTTAAATTTTTGTATAATGAAAGAATATTAACATTATTTTACTTCTAATTTTTGGTACAATAATCAGTAAAAATGATTCTACACGAAACTTAAAATTCATAAAGATATTCTAGAAATAGTAAAATAATGCTGCCACAGTAGTGACCTAAAATCCACCGCTCCGGTGGAATTTTCGATACCGGCCCGGTACAGGCATTTCTGCCGGCTTGGGCCGGTACTGGTTTTGATGCTGGCATACCTCCTTTGCCGGTATAAAAATGTAATTCAATTTTATGTACCGAGCCGGTTGTTTTGTAGTAACCGGTCCGGTACCACAGTGTCAGCACAGGTGGATGTCCGACATTACCATCGGGCCGGTGTCATACCGGTCGTAAAGTTCGGCACACCTCCAACTTTTCTGCCTGGAATAATGAGTTTATTTATAATAAACAATTAAGTGGCTGGATGCTATAAGAGGATACGCCCCAAGTTAAGGGGGGAAACTCGTGTAAATGCACGTTTTTCCAAGATTTAAAAAAAAATGGTAAAGTTTCTGGTGAGTTTCATGAATATTAGTTAAAAATTATCTGAGTTGCATTGCACGGCGCGCTAAAAAACACGTTGAAAGTTTTCGATACAAAAAAGTAGTGTTTTTTGCGATGTGCCACGGCAGTGACATTTCCAGTTTATTTTGTCTTACTCATAGCCATTTTATTTTTAGCAAGTTTCCGAAATAATTTATCATGTTGCTAACTATATATCTATGTTATGAAAGTATAAATTTTATTTTAAAAAATTCTTACCTCAGAAAATGGAATACCACGGTAGTGACATCATAATTTTTTAATTTACTAAAGAATATTGCTTTCATATCTGTTTATAACCTTTATTATTTTCTTAATATTCATTTCCTATCATTTCCTAATGCAAAATTGGTTGTTGTTGACATGTTATTTTTAATTTTGTGATTGTAGAAACTCAAACAGAAAATGAATGTAAAATTCTCGAAAATTTGGGGACAAAGTTTGGTGACGTTTTGTAAACAATAAATAAACTAATACACATAAATGTAGGGAGTCTAATCATATTCAAGATTACATTAGCAGATTTTTTCTTCTTTGATAATTTTTTTTGTAAAACCAGATGGAAGGGTACAAAAACTGGGATGGAAACATGCCATGGTAGAGACATTTGGAGACTGTTTTATGTGATTACATTGGCAATCGTCAAAATGAACAACTTTTTTATGTGGGTCCACTTAGAATAACAAGTCCAAAATATAGTTCATATGAAGCAGAACGTAAATTTATTAATACGCAGTCTATATCTGTTAGGGACATAAAAATCACAGTTTGCGGAAAATCACCCATATTCTCTTTATGTGACTACAGCGTCATTCAAGTGGTACAGTAAATAGTCCATTTTGGATTTGGATTTTTCACTTGGAATTTTGGGCTGAGCTATAGGCTAAGTCACAATCATTCCTAGTAAAAAAAATTTCAACTTTTTGAATATATTTGGTCTTCACAATTAGAACCTCTCCTTAACTGTTAGTTACATTTATTTTCTATTATACCACCTTATATATCATATATCCACGAAAGTGTCATTAAAATAAGATTGTATCTTCAATTTCCATCAAATATTTGCTATCTAGTAACAATTGCTTACATAGCAGCATTGCTACACGCAATCCTTCTCCAGGTTTTTCTAGTGTATGCGAAAGGTATATATCTCAATGAAAAGGTTTACATTTAAAGAATAAAAATAAAACATAAAACAAATTTCAATATCGCAATATTATTAAATTTTTAGTCAGAAAATTGTGCATTAAAAGGTGTAAAAATTACAGTTAGGTCGAAAAAGCAGAAGAAGTGAAATTATGGAATATAATTTTTAAATTTAGAAGGAGCGAGTTTCAATATTTCTTTACCAAACTTACAGTACAGATAATTCAAATACATGGTATAATATAAAAGTAACAAAAATATAATTTTTTGTGAGTTTTGACAAAAAATAATAATTTTATGTTTTCTGATAGAGAATGCAAATATTAATAAATCAATAATTATAATGTCTTGTACAATTTTTATTGGGATTAAAAGGCAACTTTTCAACACTATTAGTTCATGATTTTAGAAAAAAGTTTAGGTTTAGTTCACCCTAAAATGCATTGAAAATCAAGTTTGGTTTGACGAAAATCTTGCTTAAAAAATATTAGTTATTTGTACACGTAAATAACCCATCTTGTTAAAAATAAAAAATTTAAGTTATTCTTAAGTTCAAAATAATATTTTTGGAATATTTCTTAAAGAAATAAAAACGGTTCAAACTTACACTAGGCGTAACATTTCCTTGATTCAACTGTTGTGCTGATACTTGATCATGGAAGAAATTCTCACTTTGATTTGTAGATATGTTTTGAGCAAAATCAAGCAACCGCCTGTTTGGACTGTCTGGTGTTGTTGCAAAATCATTTGGTAAATTTGGAAAACAAGTAGAATTACTTGTTCGCATATTTGACAAGGTAACATAATGCTCGTAATTTTTATAACAACCAGCACCCGTTTGCGATGGTCCTCTATCACAACCAGATTCTCCTTCAGTACTGTTTCCATCGACACCAGACATGTTATGACCTGTAATTAAAAAATTGGCATTATTTCTTATACATACTTCGCGTTCAACAATTTATATTTAAGACGGTAAGAATTAAATCTGCAAACAGTACGAAAAAAATAATAGATTATAGAAAAAATTTGTATTTGAGGCAAATTATATTGATAAACATGAGTTACAGTACTGTTGTGCCTAAAATCCTTAGTCATTATCAAAAGCCAATAATTGATGACTACAACGTTTTAAACACTAATATTGTCCACCTTCTAAAATCAAAAACTACATTTATTAATTTAAGAAAGGGAGGGCACGGGATGTTGTTTTGAAAATTTTTTTTTTATGTTATCTTGTAGGGTCATATGAAAGAACTTTTTTTACAAACTGATAACTCACTAGGCTTAAACAACGGAGAAAATCAAATTTGAATATTCGCTGATATTCACGTTTTTCTTGAATTTCTCTAGGCATTCGGATTCAATTTAGAGGTTTCCATTTTCTCACGGGTACTTTTTTATACATTGTAATGATCGTATATTTTTAGCTAATAGGATTTGCTCGCCGGATGGAGCTAGAGTATTCCAAAAATTATTTTACTAGATTTTAAAGTAATCAAAACATTATTTTATTCAGGAACCTTACTGTTAACTGTGATTTTGATAGGAAAGAAAAAGTCAATAATGAAACATTATTTGAACCTTCGAAAGGAACATATATTGTAATAATAAAATAAAGTAATACAAAAGTGAAGAAAGGAACAAATAAAAATTGTCTTAGTTTTCCGTTTACAAACTGTTGGTGCAGATCAAACATAATAAAATAACAAAAATCTAGAATTCAAAGAAATACAGAAATTAACATTTTCTTTTTGTTACACATAGTAGTGTCGAAAACGGATTGCCGCAACTATTGTCCTTTCGCCATTTTATTCCGGCTTGTAAATAAATTGTAACATTAAGCCTAGTCTAGTTTAAGAATAAGTCAATTCCCTTTGTTTCTGTTTATTCTCCAAAGATATTCTAGAAATTGACTTCCGGATTTCGTTGTCGAACAAAAGTAGATTTCGTTTACGCTGAGAATTAGCGAGGACCAATCAAAGGACTAGACATTAGGATGCTACTGAGAACATGGTCTAAGAATGCGAGGACGATAAGCACTAGGTTTTCAAGGTGTTCACTAGACACAGAAGTACCTATACTCCAGTGTACAACCTTCTCTAGGTAGCTATATATTGAGAGAAGTACCTCTACAATATATTCCAGGAGTGAGGCCGCTTCCACTAGGTCCGAGAAGTGCATTGAGGCCATGCAGAGAACGATCTGACGAAAAAGTCTGAGCGAGCGAGGTATAATCACTCGCCGGGACTAGTGGGAGAACGACGTGTGGTGGGAGAACAGAGGTGTGGTAATACGAGCCGATTGTCATTCTCTCTCTTACTAACGGCTATAATAACGTATATAGCTACATCGTTACATCCCCCCCCTTTAACGTGCGAATTCTAATAAGCGACAAAGAAAATAATAAAAATGCATAATGACATCAGCTGGCATTTATGAGATCCTGGTGATCGTAGACTTTTTCTTGAAGGTGTCTTTCAGCAAACGTATATCTTGTTTATAGATTATTAGTTCTACTCGCTGGATGAAGGTGTTGATGTAGTTCAATTCTGATCGTCGAACATGTAACCTGTAGGTGGGTAACATGTTCCAATTGTTGTCCTGTCCAATTTGTAAGGATCTTTTTGTCTTTTGAGGATTCCTTGAGGTTGACGGCTCGTCTAGGGCTTGACAGTCTCGAAAAATGTCTTTATCCTCTTTGTAGTCTTCTGGGTCATCTTGTGTTTGATTTAGTAACTGTGGTTAGAATTTGATGAAGGCTACTAGTCTTTGACGAAGTTCTGCTACGGTGCCTTAGGAGTGGATTTGATGATGCTCCAGTTCGGCGATCAGTTGTGCTTTTGAAAGTTGGTAAATCCATTTGACTCTCTTTGTTAATGATATTAGGTTGGATTGTGAGATTTTAGGTGATCTTTAACGTTATAAGGTATCAGAATGAATGTGATGAACGCTGTTTGTAAGCTTTTATATAGTTTCTATCCCTGTTCTAATTACTGTTTATTTAAGGTGGGAAAGAGCTGTTGGGTGAGAAGAAGTGATTAGAGGTAAATTTTTAATTTAACCTTTATTCATTGTTTTGATTCATTGTTTTGATCTAGAAATATTTTACTTTATTTTTAGAATAACCATATGCGATCCCAGAAAAAAAGAAAATGTAATTCTGTTGCACAGTGAAATTTAATCAAAATAAAAGAATCGACTTTTTTAATATATAAGCACAGAATAAAAAAAAATATTCACAATTAATTATTATATTTTACACTGATTTAAAGTCTTCTACAGAGGTAAGCTTTTGTCAGTAATAAAATATTGACCAGGGATAAATATTTATTTAATGTTTATAATATTGTGAATAAATAATATAAATTTATCTAATTAATTTAATTCTAAATACTTATGTTTAATATGTTTTTTTCTTGCAATAAACAAGCTTTTTAAAAATTCATACTTTTAATAATTATAACATCAGTTTCAAATAATATTTATTGTTAGTTTTAACCACGACAAAAATCACGACATTCACAACTAACATATTTTCAACATCCCCAATCGAAATTTGCAACAAATCAATTTTACTCCCCAAATGTGCAATATACACCAACTTTTTATGAAAACGAATGACAAAAAAGGCAAGAAAATCAGAATCACCAGCTGCCTGGAATGCTTTAAAATTGTAAATCAATGCGAACGACCACAAGTGATAATCACGAGCAAAATAAACAAAGTACAGTTCGCATCACAAGTGAACCAATTTCCAGTAATTATAATTAGGTGCACATTTTAAATAAAAAAATAAATTTTGTAATAATATATTTAAACTTTATTTTTATAAGTCATTTTAAAACGTTGTAAGATCTAGTAACCTTTTTGATAAACGATGTTGAAGGAAATGGAATTTGATAGATGTACAACAAAAACAATAAATCATTAACACAAAGAGTTCGCAAAACACTAGTTCAAGTTTTAATTCAAAGGGAAAAAATTAAAGTTTTAAATTCATTACAAGAAGGTCAAGTTTTGCAATCATGGGAGTATGTAAAAAATTTTTTTAGAGTAAATTACAAGAAATTTTAATTATTTATGTTTAACTATTATTATATTTTTATTTTTAAGAAGAAATTAACTTTAGTATTTCAGTTGTACAAAATAACAGTTTTCATTTTAGATGTTGTACAAAATAACATTGTTTCCATTTGTATAATATAATAATTTTCACAAAAACTTTTTTGTCAATATAACTATAAAAAATTTTTCAACAGAAAAACTAAATTGTATTTATAATTTAATATAATTTAAGAACTTATTTCCACAAAAAAATTGGTTGGTATCATATTGATACAAATTTTTGTGTGACAATTGTTATATTTTATAACTTGTGATAATGTTATTTTGTACAAATATGAAAATCCAAAATATTATTTTGTACTATTGTTATATTTTAATTTTCAAAAATAAATTAACTTTTAATTTTCAGTTGTACAAAATAACACTTCGAATTTTAATACTGGTACAAAATAGCTTTATCACCAGTTATACAATATAAAAAATTTTACAAAAAAATTTGTGTCAATATGATACCGCAAAATGGGGACAGTATCATATTGACACAAAATTTTTTGAACAACATTGTTATATTATACAAATATAGATTATGGTATTTTTTTTACAGAAATCCATTTTACTATTGGCGATTCAAACAGCTACACTAGCGCCACAGTTGAACTAACGTAAGCGTGACTCGCTATAAAGCAGTCTCTGTTTTGACAGTTTATTTCAAATTATTTAATTATTCTGATATTTTTTTAAAATAATTTTTAAGCGTTAAATAAAAAAAAATAATTTAAAACACATGGAGTGCTACAGAGCGAGTCACGCTTAAGTTAGTTCAACTGTGGCGCTAGTGTAGCTGTTTGAATCGACAATTAAAATGTCTGGGGTCATCAGATGCAAAAAAAAGCATTGGCTTATGTTTAAGCTCCATTTTACCCCAAAAACATAAAGCAACCATGGTAATGTTTAGAGATATAAATTTTTCTTGACTTCAAAAATTTAGGGTCAAATTTTAATTTTTTATATACAATCAATAAAAATCAATTAACAACTTTGTATCTTTATATTAACTCGAAATTTTATTTTGCGCTTACCCATAGAAATGACTGATATTGTCATGTTTATTCACATATTTAAACAACTTTGCAACAATTTTCATTTCTGGCAACTGGCATACAGCTATTTAAAGACACTAAAAACCAAAAAATGAAGTTGACAGAAATGCACCTTATCAGTGCAATTTTATCAATTTTCTTGCGACTTTATCGACTTCTGGCAAGGTCAAATTGCTGACTTAGACTTCTGGCAATAATTTTACGTGATATCTACTATTAATATCTACTACCATACCAAATTTCAAATTTGCACCTCATCATTTTTTTTCATCAAAAATTTGCATTTTTCACTTCTCACCCCACTTCCGGTGACCAAAGCGCCTTCTGGCAGCAAGGTTATGTGTTTATCCATCAAAAAGGAAGGCTTTTATACAAAAACTTTTCTTGCACCTTATCGTTGCCAATTTTCGTAGGCAGCTCTCCGTCTATAAGCATTACGTTAATTTGTTTATATAGCTGAATATATTTTCAAGCGTATTTGTAATTTTTGTCAGTATTTTTAATGAAAGGTTTAAATATCTTTCACGAGAAATTGAAAATACTTTTAAGGGAGAAGAGGCAGAAACCTATTTTTTACCTTTCCGTTAAGAAAAGGGGTTACGTAGGGGAAATGGGGGCAAGACGGGATGATTGCCTTTATTCACACAATAATGGAGCAATTAAGGTCATATTGCGCATAATGTGCAACCCATATGACAGTTTTCAGGTATGTGTTTATTTTGTAAATAACAGCATTTTATATAAAAAAATTTGTTTTTCATAAGTGTCATTGATTACTCTAGCAGATAAAGATTTGTTTAATTGTTTGTTAAATCATACTTTTTATGGGTTAGCTTTTTAGTGTCATTTTGCAAGGGGGGGGGGCAAAATGGGATATGAAGTTTATTTTATCATATAATTAAAAGCTTATTATTATTGTAAGCACAAGCGTTGTATAGTTTTGTATAAATGTTTCATTTTTCTTGTAAAAAGGGAAAAAATATAAAAAAAGACAAGTAGAGAAAATTAGTCAGTAGGGAGCATGAAAAATGCGGTGGACTAAAAATGGGTTTCAACTTGGCAGCAAAAATATTTTCTGTCGCTCAATTCACTTTGGAAAGAAAGGTGAAGGTGCAATCTTCACTTTCGAAGATTGCAAGCAATAATAAGTTGATTTTTTTGTAAACCCCAGTTTGCTTCTTAGGGTATCCCATGTTACCCCCAGGGGGAGGAAGATGGTCATATTTCATTTTTCTACGTTTTGTTAATTTTATATTTAAATATGTTACAAATGTTCCTAATAAGACTGTGCTACAGAAGTTTGATTCGCAAAGATGGTTACTGTAATAAATAATAAAATATAGTTATAGTAATGTTAGTTTTATTGAGCTTCAAACGTTAACTATACCATCTTGCCCACTTTTCCCCTATATCTGCTAGTGGTAAATTAACGGGTAACATCACCCAAAAACTTTTAAAAATTAGAATTATTTTTTTTGCTTAAATGGTCTCTTAGGGTGTTACAAAAAATATCCCATTAGTTTCAAGTCGAAAAAAACATGGAACTATTTTTATAAAATAATAAGAAAAATAATAAGAAAATTTAATATGATTAAAAAATGAATTTAGAAATCACTACCCTGGATAGTGATTGTGGCATCCTTAGCTTTACTTTGAAAATTTGTAGTCCGCCATGTTGACTATACTATTTTAAATTTTGAAAATCTGACGTCATATTCGTAATGAGCAACCCCAAAAATCTCCGAGTAACTGGTTTCAAGCAAAACTTCCATTTTTAAAAAAATTTACGCCATATTGGATCCGACATTTTGAGTTTTAAAGAAAAAATTAAAAACTAACGTCATATTCGTAATCAGCGACCCCAAAACCCCCTAGCAACATGTTTCATGTAAATCGGTTAAATTTTTAACTTTTTCATCCGCCATATTGGAGCTGCCATTAAAAGTTTTTAAAAATTGACGTCGGAATCGTAATCAGCGTTACCGAAAACCTCCTTGTAGTAATTTTCGTGAGCGTAGCCGTTGAGGCTATTTTGAAAAACATGGTTTTGGTTGAAGTGATGTAAGGGCGCCATTTAAAAAAAGTTATTTTTTTTCGTTTTAGTTTAGTTTAATACATCTGCTTTACATTAAAGAAATCTAACATCATTTTACTGTACCGTTTTCTGGAAATAAATTATTGAAATAGACTCTGTTTTTACGTGCTCTGGGTGATGTTACCCTTTAATCGACAAGTTTGAATATGTTAAACGGCTCATGAGAGAAGATGGCACCGACACAAAAATTTTCCAAATTAAAAGTCGATGAACACACTTGAAGGTAAGAAATTTTTATTATGTTTTATTTGATTTACAATTATAACATTTTTTTTTTAAATCAAGCTTGCCACAAGTCAGGGAAATGTCACATTAACAAGTTTCGTCTCTACTCAAATCAGTGAAAATTTTTTATATTTTATAGGATTAATTCAAGAAGATTTAAATATTATTTATTAGATACCTATTTATAATTTAATACTACAATTAACCGAAAACAATCACATACAAACATTTAGAGGCAGTTTTATTCTTGGGTATGACATAGCCAACCACATTCTCGGTGTAACACTTTCGCATCACACTCTCGCCGCGTTAAATTAGGAAGGACAAATTTTAAATAATGAGGAGTCAAGTCAACAAGTCTTTAATCGAGGAGCAACAATTCAATAAGTTACAAGCTCTGAATTAACAAGCCAGTAAGTGTCGATTCAAAAAGAAAACCTTATTAGCGCCTTTATTAATATTTCTTCATTTAGGTTCAGTTATTAACATGTTTATAAAAATAGCGCTTAAGTTTATTTCTAATCCGTAACTTTTGTGCAAATTCAATCTGTCTAAAAACTTCTAAATCAGTTATGTTATCCAATTTGAACAAATCACAAAAATCTTAAAAAATGATTACGGTTTTGCTTGTGATACTTTATGTTTAAAATAATGTACAATTATTAAAATATCTGCAGTTAGCGCATGAGTTTTTAAATTCATTTAAATATATTGAAAAAGATTGAGGCAGAACATATGCATTATTTGATTCCTATAAAAACATATCCAAATTAAACATGAAACCATCAATCAGGGCAAAGACAAGGAAGTTGTAAAAAATATTATCATTCAAGAACTCAATTTATTTAATTCTAAAACTTCTGATAACT
This sequence comes from Leptopilina boulardi, assembly GCF_019393585.1. Lineage (NCBI taxonomy): Eukaryota > Metazoa > Arthropoda > Insecta > Hymenoptera > Figitidae > Leptopilina > Leptopilina boulardi. The sequence continues at coordinate 124,013 of NW_026138009.1, forward strand.
CCTCTATATATGTTCATTATTTACTTATGACATAGCCCAGTAGTTTTACACGTCGGGACCTAGAGAGTGGAGCGACTCCGATGGCGCAAAAGGACCCAACGAATCGTCCTTTCCCAACAGCTTTTAACGTTTATACTCTGGTAAGAGTGATTTACTTATGACAGAAGACTTTACTAATATTAAGTAAGCGATTCTGAAGAAGAAGAAGGTGATCTTTTAAATATACCTGTCCAGAATACTCTTGTTCTGCAATCTAACATAAATTTAAATATATCGTGTACAAAATCTTTATCGGAAAATTCAGATTTAAATTATAATAAAAAAAAATTAAATGGAATTTGCAGCTAAAATTTATCGATACACCGATGTTACACGTGCTAGAACGAATAAAAATGTCCAAGATGTAACACAGTTCATGAAAGAAATTGTTTTAGGTATGAAATCGGAACTTTACAGTTTACGTAACTTAGAAAATAATTCAGTTTCATTAACTGACATCAAAACTGTAATAGAATGTTTTTCAAAACCATTTGATAATAATATGGTTAAAAAGAGTCAACGGTTTGCTCAATTTTAAAAAATGGAAACATTTATTATGCCTGAAAGTTACCTTCTTGGAGAAAAACAAAAAATAATAAACAAGAATAAAATAATTTGAATATTACAACACTTCAAGAAGCCACAAAGGTCTTGGTAAATGTGGAGCAATTTATTTCTCAATTTCATGTTTAACAACGGTGGCCCTGAAGCAACTTTAGGTTGCATGAAAATGAAGAAAAAAAGTGGAAAGGCCACTGTTTTCAGGGTGGATCATACATCAAGAAAATGCTTCGACCGAAATCCTAGCTGATCCTTTTTGAAAAATATCAACATTTTTCATTTTTAATTCACGTAATAAGCATTTCTTCAGTAATAGCAGGGTGCATTTGTTTATATGGGCAAATCCACGAAACTTTTAACTTTCAAGAAAAGAAAATTTCTTTTTTTAATTTGCAGGCACATTGATGTCAAAAAACAAACAACAAACAAAAAAACAACAACAAGTTTTACAACTTTACTTTGTATACACGTTTAAGTACATTTTAGCACTACAAATTCATATGCGTGATTCATTTTTAGCTCACGCCGTAAATGTTTAACTCTTTAAACTCTTTAATGTTAATAAATAACATATAAAATTGAAAAATTCAACTTTTTTTATTTTTGATATCGGAGTGGTTTCGAAAGTATTTATGTCCTCTGAACACGATTCTGGCACCCAAATTTGCTTAGCACGTCAGGATTTTGAGAAAAGAGTGGGTAAAGATTCCAAAAAAGTGTTTTCAGCATATTTTTAACTTAATAAAATTTATTTCACTCAAAATCCTTAAGCGGCGTTTTTGTGTTGAAATATATGTATGAAAATGTTTCGATCACACCATAGATTGAGCTGTTTAAAGCAAAAATGCAGTTGTGCCTTTCAAAAATGTATAAATTTAAATGAAATCACGATTTTCATTATCATCTTCTAATTGCTCCTACAGGAGTACATTTAGAGGCACATCAATGAAAAAGGTCTTAAAATTTTCGTTTTTTCATTCTCTATTGAGAAATACATTGAACTTTTATTTTCATTGAACGCCGCACAAGATATTTCCTTAAGAAGATGTTTAATTAAATTGTCTCAAAAAGTGGCGTCACTCAATCAACCCTTCATATCTTTATTAACATTGAGGGCACACTAATGGGATAGTGAAAAAATTTTGACAAAATATGTCTGTTAGATATTTCCTTTGCAACTGAAGCGATATTTTACACGCCGCAAGAGAAAAGTCGTTAAGAATGTAAACTTTTCTGACGGTGTCACATGAAATTTCAGTGTTTTTACACTTTTTAACCCATAAAACTAATTGACAAATTAATTTTTTCTTCTAATATTGTACAGAAATGTTACTTTGTATATAATTTAGCAAGAAAAAATTATATATTAAGTTTTAATTAAAAATAATATAGACTTTTAAGTGTTTGACTATGTACCCCCCCTCTAGCAGCCACATCTTTTGACATAAAGAGCTCAAATTTGGCACACTTACGTATTTTAACGTGAAAATTACAGGAAAAATATAGCGAACTTGATTCCGATCAATTTACATAGCGTTGTCAAGGAAAAATCAAAAATTTCGAAAAAACAGATTTTTTCTCCCTAGCGCAAACAATATTCAACCCAGACAGTTCATATTTAGTATACAAATGTATTTTTACGGGAAAAATACAGGGAAAAAAAGCGATCACGATTAGAGTTGATGATTAACTTTTTATCAAGTTTTTCAAGAAAAAATGACAATTTTAGGAAAAAAATGTATTTTCCACCAAAAACGAACAAAATTTTATTTAAAGGGATTTAAATTTATATATTTTAACGTATTTTTACGTGTAGATTACAAAAAAAATATAGCGAGCATGATTGGAGTTGATTATCATCACAGTTTTCCTAAAAGTCTCAAATTGAGACCAAAAATTGCATCAAATCTTTGCAACGTTTTGATGCACATAAGTTATATCAAAAAGAGATCATTTTGTGTATCATTTTTAGAAATGATACACGAAACGGTCTCATTTTTTGATGCAAAAAATTTAATCAATTTATATCAATCATGGCCGAATTGAATCGACTCAAAATTAAACGAATTTTTTTCAGATATTTTGGTAATAGTACAATTGCGGAGACCATTTCACTATTTAATTTGAAAATGAAAATAACAGAAAATCAAAGACAATGTGCAATTCGATAATTAAAAAGTGACAGCTTATAAACATAACCTAAAATGCATGAGAAAAAATTTGTCGATAAAATCAATATAGCCGAGCTTTTTAGAAGGTAGATGGCAGCACTCATCTATTTTCTTTCTTTAAATTTTTTCTGAATCGTTTTTATAAAAAGCAAAACTGCCATCTACCTTCTAAAAAGCTCGGCTATATTGATTTTATCGACAATTTTTTTCTCATGCATTTTAGGTTATGTTTATAAGTTGTCACTTTTTAATTATCGAATTGCACATTGTCTTTGATTTTCTGTTATTTTCATTTTCAAATTAAATAGTGAAATGGTCTCCGCAATTGTAGTATTACCAAAATATCTGAAAAAAATTCGTTTAATTTTGAGTCGATTCAATTCGGCCATGATTGATATAAATTGATTAAATTTTTTGCATCAAAAAATGAGACCGTTTCGTGTATCATTTCTAAAAATGATACACAAAACGATCTCTTTTTGATATAACTTATGTGCATCAAAACGTTGCAATAGAAAAAGAGACAACCAAGTTTACTGTGATAGCGTTGTCAAGGAAAAACCATGAATTTTTACGAAAAATACCTAAAAATGACTATGTTCCCCCCCCCTAGCAGCCACATCTTTTGACATAAAGAGCTCAAATTTGGCACACTTACGTATTTTAACGTGAAAATTACAGGAAAAATATAGCGAACTTGATTCCGATCAATTTACATAGCGTTGTCAAGGAAAAATAAAAAATTTCGAAAAAATGATTTATTCTCCCTAGCGCACATATAATATTCAACCCAAACTGTTCATATTTCCTGTAAAACAGTATTTTTGCGTGAAAAATACAGGGAAAAGATGTAAGCGCAATTGGAGTTGATGATCAACTTTTATCAAATTTTTGAAGAAAAATGATAAATTTAATAAAAAAATGTATTTTTCCGCAAAAAACGAAAAAAATCGGACAATCGAGGGTTCCGTACTCAAAGCGAACTTATTTGGTATAAAAACAAATGTTTAAAAAATATGTGTTGTATGTTAAATAATATATGTGATACTAAAAGGAACAATTATAAAAAAAAAAATTTAAGAATATTGTTCCCCCTTTGGTATAAAAACAAAAAAGAATTTTAAATATGTGTTGTATTTCAAATAATATAAGTGATACAAAAAGGAACAATTTTGTAAAATTTAAGAAAATTGTTCCTCTTCGTATCACTTATATCCCAGGTGAAACGATTCTACGGAAATCACTCCACGGAAGTTCCATACGGAATTCCGCAAAATTTTGAAAGTATTCCTTTCGTAATTTTGCGAATTTTTTTGGAAGAATTCCATACAGAATTGCACAAAATTTTCAATAAAATTCCACAACTTTATTTTTTGCTGATTTTTTTGTGATTTTAAAATAACTGCTGCTACTATAACGAAAACTAGTCGACGATGATGTTCCTGGTGGATATAATATAGAATTTATGATTCTATATTACACAACTAACTAACGGTAGATGAATTTCTTGACTAATTTTTTTCAGTGTATCCACCAGCAGTTATTTTAAAATTACAAAAAAAATCAGTAAAAAATACACTCAATAAAAAAACTAGTAGATTTGACTACTTTTTAACTACCCTGCATAGTTCAATAGGTCCTTAACTGAATTTAAAAAGTTGTATGGACTATTAAAAAGTAGTTAAAAGAACTAAGAATTTAGTTGGGTCAAGAAGATTTTGTAATTGTTCTAATTTTTGAAGTTGATTTAACTACTTTTGTTAAGTACAATTAACTACTAATTCTTAACTCCATAAAAAATAGTTAAATTGACTACACGCACATAGTTGAAATAACCAAAAAAGTAGTTACTTTTACTACTTTCAAGTCAGTTAACTAAAGGTAGTTGAGGATTTCGGCTAAATTTTTTTCAGTGTACAGTTGTGAAATTCCAACAAAAATTTTGTGCAATTCTGTATAGAGATTATTTGTGTAATTCTTATAAAAAATTCGCAAAATTACAAAAGAACTTCTTTCAAAAATATTGCGGAAATTTTTTGCGGAATTCCGTATATAATTTTTACGGAATTCCGTGTGGAATTTCTGTGGAGTAGTTTCCGTAGAATCGTTTCACCTGGGATTATTTAAAATACAACACATATTTAAATTTTTTTTGTTTTTATACCAAAGGAGGAACAATTTTCTTAAATTTTTTTAAAAAAATTGTTTCTTTTTGTATCACATATATTATTTAACATACAAAATACATATTTTTTAAACATTTGTTTTTATACCAAATAAGTTCGCTTCGAGTAAGGAACCCTCGATTTCAGTGCGAGTGTAACTCGCACTTGTCCGATCTTTTTTGTATTTATAACACCGAAAAGATTTCAAGCAAAAATTATGCAATTTTCGTACTGTAAAATTGTCAAATTTTTCCGTACATTATTCTAGATTATGCCGGAAGTTAAAAACATTAGTACGACAGTACGAAAATTGCATAATTTTTGCTTGAAATCTTTTCGGTGTTATAAATACAGCGGGAATTGCGTTAATCCGTTAAAAATCCTTAGAAAAAAGATTTTGGAGGGTGTTCCGTTGTACTCGGTCTTTCGACTTACCAACGGTATGACTCCTGTGGATAAAAATCCTCGTTCAAATTATCTATTTCTTCTGAAGTTCACAGATTGATTCGTGACTCTCACTGTATATCGTCGTTTAAACATTCGTTCAACATAGTCTTTTACTAGAAAGTTAATTTTTAGATAATTAATTAACTATTAAGGTTAATAAAAAATGATATATTTAATAAACAAATAAAGGTACCGTAATTCTGACGTTACTAAATGAATGTTTGACAAAATATTGCATCCAACGAGCCCTATATTTAGTACTTTGGGTTAGTGGATTGTTAATAAACAATTGGCTAACATGGCAATTGTTTATAAAAAATACTCTAATCCAAAATAGTCCATATAACACGGGTGTCCTTAACAATAAAGAAGTTTTATGAAAATGCATAGTGACGCGGTTTACAGCATCTTATTTTAGGTATTTCGTAGTGTCAAAATCTGTTTTAAATGAAATCTTTGCTGATCGTTTAGCAGTTTTATCAAAGAATTGGTTTTTTAAATTTTTTGAATATTTTCACTTTTTTTAACTCTAAGCTCTATCGAAAAACGATTATAAAAACAATTTAATTTATCACTTATCCTCAAGTTACATCATTTCCATGATGTCTTAAATGTTTTTAGTGTTCGATCAATATATATAAAAATTAAAATATTATACAGTAAGGGAAGAAAAATAAGGAACATTGCATATAACACATGTTCATTGAGAGATATACCAAACGCGAGAGCGAGAAATCTTGCTGTTTCTGGAAATTTTAATTTTTTTGTGTGACGTACATACTACCATCAATTATTTTATTCACATTTGTTATAATAGTCCAGTTGTTGTGTAGTTTTTAAAACTTGTCTTTCTCGTTCTTTAATACATTTTACAAATGAACAAATTTTAATAGTAAGTTTGAGAATGGATTCAAAAAGTAAACACGAGGAAAACAGATTGAAAGTTTGTGCCCCTTGTGGGAAAAAAATTGTTTTTAGCAATATTCAAAGTTCATTTATTATAAACAAAAAATTTGAAGATCTTATAAAAGAACACGTCAATGAAAACTTTGATGTGTCTGATTCTCGATTTCCATGTGGTATTTGTGGAACATGTCGCCTTACTTTGAATGAGTACGGAAATGGAAAATCCAATAGAAATTTGCCATCTATGCCAAATTATATGGATATTATTTTGCCTAAAGAAACTCGCACAAATCATGACTCTTGTAATTGTTACATTTGTTTGACTGGGCGGTACAAAGGTCACACAAATATACAAAGAGGAAAGTGACATAAAAACGAATCAGTTAAAATTACTGTTGAAAATGGACTCAATGGCAATTCTAAAAATATAAGTATTTCAAAAGACGCTCACGTCAATGATAAGACACGATCATCTATATGAATATGTAATTTATGTTTCCAAGAAATTGGTAGAGGTAAATCCCACCCTTGCATTAAATCTGTTAAACCTCGGGATAACGTATTAAAATTTGTAAAAAAAAACTTCCTGAAAAACAGAAAGAACAAATTGCCAGTGCGATATTGCTAAAGAAAATTGATTCATCCAACAATTATAATGACAGTAACACATCTAGTCATCGAAACACATCTATACAGTTGAGTACATTGGGTCGTCAGTTAAGAATGACTGTTAATCCAGTTGAAAAAAAACCTGTTATCTTTACACAGAAAATTAAAAGGCATTAAAATAAGCTGCAACGCTTCTTATTTTAATCCAATTTTGCTTATTTTAATCCATTTTGGTATTAAAATAAGCAAAATTGGATTAAAATAATAAGCGTTGCAGCTTATTTTAATGCCTTTTAATTTTCTGTGTACTACTGAAATTTTAGACAATTATTACGTTAATTATGGCGCATCATCTAAAGAGATGAAAAAAATGACGAATTTTTTACGAAGCACTGCGGGAAAAAAATCTGTTTCACCTAATTATCGAAAACATGTTTCTGAGAGAAAAAAACATTAGATAATATTTATAAGAGCAATGTACATGAATTTGATGTTGATAATCCGCAAAAATCTAAAAGACCCGTAGTATGGGCAGACGCTCAAGAAATTTTAGAGTTCGTTTCAGAGAAAAGAGACATAGTAGACAATGTACTTATAAAAATGATGATTGATGGAGGTCAAAAATTTTTAAAAATATGCTTGGCAATATTTAATAAAGCTCATTCACCTGAATCGAAAAGGAGTCTTTATTCCGAAGGTGGCACTTGTGCCAAAAAGACTAAGTTAACAAGTGTTAAAAGACTTATATTGTTAGCTATTGTATCGGATGTGAAAGAATCGTACGAAAATGTCCAATTATTACTCAATTTAACTAATATCAATAACATCTCGTTTAAGCTTCTTAGTGATTTCAAACTTCTACTTGTCATTAATGGTCAACAGACTGCGACTTCAATGGATCCGTGTCCGTATTGCTTTATTGCATTATCAGATTTGAAAGAAAATGAAGAAGACATTTCACCTGATAGTGAGGAGGATGATGAACCTAATTTGGAGCCGGAATGTTTAAAAGTGAGTAGCATTTACTTACGTTTAAAAACATACAGAGATTTGAAAAACGACTACCCCCACAGCACCGAAAATTTCCTGAAAATTTCCTAAAGATTTATTTGCAAACTTCGGAAACTTTAATTGCAAAGTTTAGAGAAAATTGTATAAAGATTTAAATGTCCAAAATGAGTAAATGTTTGGCGTAAAACTTGACGGAAGATTTAAATTAAATTTTCCAGAAATTTTCGACGCGAAAATTGAGTGAAGATTTAAATTAAAGTTTCGTGAAATGTTTGGCGTAAGAGTTGACTAAAAATTAAAATTAAATATTTATTAAAAATTTATACCGACAGTTCAGTGAAAATGTAATTTAAATATTCAGTCAATTTTTGTGACGAACATTTCCTAAAAATTTAAATTAAATTTTCAGAAAAGGTTGGACGAAAATATTTGTAAGAAATAAAGTTGTAGAGTGTGTGGAAGATTTTTTTTTTCAGTCAGATATCTGTAGTGTAGTGGTTAGGGTCTTTAGCTAGCGCGCGGCGAATGTAGGTTCAATCCCCAGCACCCCATAATTTGTTTTCAAAAGTACTTGCTCAACAAGCATGCAGTGCTTGATTCAATGTGAATCAAAGCAGAGCAACAATGTTTGTATATTATTTATTTTATTTTTAATCCCAGATAGTAAATTTTTTTTTTTGATAATAATAATAATAATAATAATAATAATAATAATAATAAAGATCTATCTATCTATCTATTTATCTATCTATCTATCTATCTATCTATCTATCTATCTATTATTATTATTATTAATATTAATAATAATATTAATACTTCTTAAATATTATTTTTGTATTTTTTACAAATATTTTCGTCCAACCTTTTCTGAAAATTTAATTTAAATTTTTAGGAAATGTTCGTCACAAAAATTGACTGAATATTTAAATTACATTTTCACTCAACTGTCGGTATAAATTTTTAATAAATATTTAATTTAAATTTTTAGTCAACTTTTACGCCAAACATTTCACGAAACTTTAATTTAAATCTTCACTCAATTGTCGCGTCGAAAATTTCTGGAAAATTTAATTTAAATCTTCCGTCAAGTTTTACGCCAAACATTTACTCATTTTGGACATTTAAATCTTTATACAATTTTCTCTAAACTTTGCAATTAAAGTTTCCGAAGTTTGCAAATAAATCTTTAGGAAATTTTCAGGAAATTTTCGGTGCAGTGGGGGTATGATCAGTTTGTGCTGGCAGGTGGAAAAAAGAAACTGGCAATGCAAAATTACAGTACTATCAATGTACCACTTGTCGAAGAAGATGATGATGCACTTGTTATTGAAAAATGTGTAATTCCTGAATTGCACATTTTACGAATTTTACACATTTGTAAATCATGTGTTTTGGAATGGATTGGTACCTCTACTTACAAAAGAAAAAGCGTTACTCTTGCCAAAGAAACTGAATATTTGTTCAAAGAATTATCATGGCGAAATTTTTTAAGGCAACGCTTGTAGAAAACTTCTAAAAGAATCAGATGCCCTTAATGATCCACAAATTTATTTAAATGTTGGCAAGTTTGCAGTAGTACCTTTTATTGCTACTATCTAAGCTATGAATAAAATTGTGGAATGTTGCTTTTCTACATCGACACCTGGACCGAATTTAGATGAATATGTAAAAGATTTGAAAACAGCTTACAAGAGTACAGACCTTTAGGTAACATTAAAGATTCACGTAATATTTGAGCATTTACAGCATTCCTTACATTTTCTAGATGGTGAGGGATTTGGGTTATGGTCAGAACAGTCTGGCGAGTCTGTTCATAGGGACTTTTTGAATGTCTGGAACCGCTACAAAATTAATGTAATAGACGATCCCTCCTATCAACATAAATTAAGAAACGCGGTAGTGGAGTATTCCTCATTACACATCTAAATTTTACATTGTAATCTTTGACAATTATTTATTAAAATTGACGTCGTTGGAAGTGTATATATATTTACAATGACTAAAATAAAATTATGACTTATTAAAAGAAAAGAAAAACAAGTTTTTAATGTCGAATATTATGATAATTATAAGTCGAAACGAAAACTTGCATCATATCTTTAGAAGTTACAATTATTTATTATAACGTTCTTATTTATTACATAATGATCTCCACAGTAAACATAAAAGTCATAACGTTTAGTTACACTTAACAAAGAATTTGATTAACAAAACCTGAAAAATACAAAAAAAATACAAAAAAAATTAAAAACAAAAAATACAAAAAATATAATGGAACCGCAGTACCATCACGTCCCCGTCGTGGTTCTGGGTTAGGCTGAGAATGGTACCAACAGAGTTTGAATTATCAAATAAGAAATATCATAAACTTAAGCGCAATAAGTTGTTGAGTTTCCCACAATATGATTTGTGAAAAATTCTGGGACTTTAGTTTCGTTTAAATATTCTAACTCACTTTAAAAGGTCTCACCGGATATTTTTTCTTTGTTCTACAACTACATAATATATCTTTTACTACCAAATTTATATGTTATAAATATGATTTCAACAATTATAACTGTAATTAACGTTCTTAAGTGTTTTAATAACTGCATAGTTTAAATAGATAAAGTACAAAAAATCGAAAAATTGTTTATTAGTGTTTTTCTACGAAATCGATCAGCTAGGACTTCACTAAAACAGATTTTGACACTATGAAATACCTAAAATAAAACTTCTTTTTTGTTGAGGACACCCGTGATAAGGCGCGTTGGATGCGGAATTACATCAGCTTTCAATTGGTACCTTCAGGATTGCAATAACTTTATTTATTTGTGAAATATTTCATTTTTTATTAACATTAATTAATTAATTAATATCTTTGCAAATTCATTTTATTTTAACATTAATCGTAGGAGATAATCTCGGTCTTCAATCCATGCTTGGATTTAATGAAAGTTTCAATTCAACATATTTCTGTCGGTTTTGCATAATTAAATTAAAAGACATTAATTCCATTTTTAAAGAAAGCGATTGTGAACAACGTACCATTGACAACTATAAAGAACACTTTGAATTAACAATGCCCTAGATATTTGGAATGCAAGAAGAATGTGTGTTTCATGAAATAGACGATTTTCATGTTACAAAAAATTTTGCTGCAGACGTCATACATGATTTTCCGGACGTAATTTGTCGTTACAATTTAGGTCTGGTCATTTACGATATTATTTATAAATTTGGTTTTATTTCTCTTGAAGAATTATTAATTTTTATTATAAAAAATGTGACCATTCGAATAAACCACCACCATTAAAAGAATCCCAAATAAAGAAAAAAGGCCTAAATTATGACTGACGCTGAAATGGTTATTCTTGTAAGATCAATAAGTCTAATTATTGGTGATGTAATAAAGCCTTCTCTAACGTGAGATTTATATTAACAGTTACAAAATTTACTGGCGATGGTTATGAATCCTGTTGTTCAAACATCAACTTATAAACCTTTGGCAACAGCAAATGAAGAATATTTACGACTTCATCACGAATTGTATTCTCATCAGCTAAAACCGAAAAATCACATTCTTCTTCATTATCCTCGCATTATGAATAAAATTGGTCCTATTACAAAAATTGGTATATTTGTTTCGAAGCCACCCATAGAATTGGAAAAGTAACAGCAAAAACTTCAAGTAGTCCCGTTAACGTTTGCACGACGATTTCACAAAAGCATCAACTTATTATTATTATTATTAACTTATTTATAAAATATAGAATTAATATTATCAAATCTTATAAATTAAATGTTATTTTGGTAAATGCACATATTCAGATAGATGAATTTAAATACGTTCAAATAATAAAAAATTAATGTTACTACATCTTATAAAATAAATGTTATTTTGATAAATGTACATCTTCAGACACTACTTATTGTTAGAGGGATTTTATTTCGCGGTCATATTACATACCACAGCTTGTTACGTTGGCTACACCACCTGTCGTGGATGCATGAGGAGGACGAAGGCCAAGCGGTTGCAGCTATGGAGCCAGTTGAGGATGAGTTGTACTGACAACGTTATCGAGACGTGACTGAATTCCTATACAAGTAGCAAGGTTGGAAAGCGATCGACAATAAATTGTATCGATTACCGCCCAAACCCTCTAATCGAATCAGTCATGGAGGATCTTCACGCATGGAGACTAGTAGTTACATTAGAAAAAAGATCAGAGGTTTTCGAGAAAGTACATTTAAATCCTCAAGCAGCCCACTTGGGCATCGACAAAACCCATAAAAGAGCTACTAGGTCGTACTACTGGCCTGGAATGTATAGATATTTGTCCAAGTGGGTAAAAGAATGTGATACTTGCCAAAAGATCAAGGTCGATCAAAGACCGGCAGCAGGATTAATTAGCCGCCGTAACATCCAGCAACCTTGGTCCGTGGTCGCGACAGATGTTATGGCTCCATGGCCACGGACGGTGTTGGTCTTTCAATACATGGTAATCTTTGAAGATCTCTATACCAAATGGATTGAGATAGCTTCACTGAGAAAAGCCAATGCCAAAGGTATCATAAATATATTTAAGGACTCGGTTTTAAATCGCCGGGGAACCTCGGATGTTGTAGTGTCGGATAATAGTACAGAATATGTCAACCAAGTATTTTAAGGGTTGACCGAAGAATACGGAATCCGACACCGTGAAAAGGGTAAACCGAGTCATCAAAATTTTGATCTCTGCATACATCGCAAAAGATAAAACGAAATGGGATATATATCTCAAGGGGCTTTCCATAAACCACGTGGTCCCCTTTTTGAAACTTTTTGACCTCTCCCTCCCCCTACGGGACCAAAAGTGGTTTTACACTGAACCCCCACCCCACTCCCCCCCTATTGTGACACGTGGCTTAAACGTTTAATTTTATTTTATCGCGTCGAGGCACTGTACATAAACAAATATCAGTATTTAATTTCTTTTATTGTAAGGGAAGAGTGCCGGTTGTGGGCACCCCTACGTAATTTTTGACAGCAAATAGATATTGCTGATCTGAATATGGTCAAACTTATATGTTGACAGAATCAAAATATCTTGAAAAAAATGAAGGAAAAAATAATTTTCAACTTTTCCTCCAAGTGTTTTAAATAGGTGTAAATTATTAAAAACAGGTGAATGCAATTTTTTTTATTCACACTGTTTACATTACATTTTGTGGTTTAATTTTGAATTTGACCACAAAATCAAAACTACATAAATTCCCTGGCGGATTGTATGATGCGAATGCTCCACGAAATTCGCAGAGCATTCGTAGAACACGAGATTGAGATTGAAATTCTGTCTAAAATGTATAAAAAATTATGAAATTGATAGTATAATTATTAAAATCAATAAGTTTTATGCATTTTAAGATGATTATTAACTATAATAATCTTGGTATTCATTCATTCATTCACTCATTCCGTCCGGACCCCTGCTGGGTTTTCGGTGACAGAGAAACGAACAAGTTATGGAGAGAGAAAGATATATCTTTATTTTGCAAATGAGGGTTCGCTTGATCTGTAATCTGTAATCTTGTCACGTCAAAAACAGTTTTTTTCAATTTTCTTTGTAAATAATGAATCAATATGGCTAAAATTTTTGGAGACAGTGTGTTGTCATAAACATGGTTTACATTTAAATTTTGGTCGAGTTTTTTTAAGTAGTTTTTCAGCAAATTAAAGTGTCCTACTGTTTAAACTGTCCCACTGTTTATCACTCTCCCCTACCTGTATTAGAGCCACAGAAAATTTTAATAAATAAATTTAAAAATTATTACCTGGCCCCTCAGAATTAATCTTTATTAACAAAGGCTCTATTGTCTAAGGATTGGTATTGTTTGTGGTAATTGTTCTGAGGGACTAATACTGGTATATACATATTTTTTTAATTTTTAAAACAGAAAAAAAGAAGAGTATGATTTTTAGGCGAAGATATTCTTATGTTATTTTAAATCCTCTAGATAGAGAAATGCAATATTAAATGAAAATGTTTATATGTTATATTCCTTGATGTGAGAAATAAAGATATACATTACCTCTTCAGTTTTTGACTTTTATCTATATATTTCCATGTGATGATACACGGAAAAAATTTCGAAACGTCAGACGTGCCGATGTCGATGTAAACCTACAGTACATTTCATTATGTACTCAGAGTTAATTTTCATTAACAAAGGTTCTATTGGCCAAGGGTTGGTACATCATTATTTTTCTATATAATAAATGTGTAAAAAGAAATTATTACCTGGGTCCTCAGAGTTAATCCTCATTAACAAAGGTTCTATTGTCCAATGGTTAGTTTTTTTGTGGTATTTGTTCCGGGGTTTTAATACAGGTATAAATACGTATATATTATGTTATTTAAAATGAACTACTAATTACTCATATAAGAGTGTCCTTTTTGCACTTATTGGCTGATCAGTAGTTACTAATTCATAGTTACTCATAGTTCTCTCATTCTTTTGGATATTTGGTAGTTTTATTGGATAAAAGGCAAAATTGGTTATATTGGATTAAAGTAAAAATTGGTTATATTGAATTAAAGGAAAAATTGGTTATATTTAGTAAAAGGTAAAATTAGTTGTATTGAATTAAAGGAAAAATTGGTTATATTTAATAAAAGGTAAAATTAGTTGTATTGAATTAAAGACAAAATTGGTTATATTTAATAAAAGGCAAAATTTGTTATATTAGAGAGAGTGAGCAAAAGGGTTAAAGATATTTAGATTTTCATGAATCAAAAATAAAATTAAACGAAGTATACTACGGCCAACATAAAAGAGTATGTTATTTTAAGTGATAAAGATTTAAAAATTATTGAAAATATAAATATATTGTTAAATTACATGCATATGTACAAATTTGAAGATTTATTAAGACAAAAATTCCAATTCTTTTTTCAATATGCAAAGTGCTTTTTATGTACAAATGCTTGATTTTATAGTCCCAATTAGAGAAGGTGATAAACATATTCAAATACTTTTTAGCGGTAATAACAATTATGGTCACTGAATTTGTGTCTACATATTACGATAGAGTAAGGCTTTATATCTGACGTTTCACGAGAAAAGGCACCTTATGATGAAAATTGTATATATTGAGTTTTTGACGTCAATCAATAGATTTTGAGTTGATCTTTCTAATGAAAGTGTCAAAAATGATTTTTATTTATTACTTTTTATGTAATTAACGATTAAACATGAGCATATTTTGTATTCTCAACGTCAGCTGTGAGAGGCAGTCATGAAAACCAGCCCCTCTACTTTCACACTATTACACTCGTTATGTCCGTGTGTTTCGCGCGCATCGTCCAGTCGAGTCTAACTCACGCATGTACGTAAATATCAATGTAGTAGTAAAGTAGTGGGGTTGTATTTCGATGCAGCGTCTCCACCAATCATCGACGCGCCACTTTAAATGCCTTTCCTGCAAAATTCGCTTTCAGACCATAAGGTCCCTTTTCTCGTGAAACGTCACATATTTTTGATAGCCTTAATGAGGGGTGTTTAAATGTGGATCAAATAAAATATTTAATTAGATTGTTCCCTTTCAAACCAACAGTAGTTTTTGAAGCTGTTGATCAACAACCTTTTGGTAGTCTTGAGTGTGGAGTATATGCAATAGCATTAGCAACATCTATATTATTTAACGTAATGCCAAACCGTGTAAATTATAAAACTCATAATAACAAAATAAGAAACCATTTTAAGTCAATGTTTGAAAATAATCGCTTAAATCATTTTCCGACAGTAAGAACGTCTCACAATAGGAATTCGATAATAGAGAATGATTAGAACCGTCTTTTCATAAATTGAACTCAGGAACATAAAAATTATATTTTTAGTAATTATATTCCCAGTAATAATATTAACAGAGTTCTATTAACACAAGATTTAAAAATTGAAGATTTCGATGAAAGTAAAATTCCACAGAATTATTTAGGTTTAATAAATGTAGAATGTAAGTTTTGTAACACGTTATATTTTTTGTGTGAAAGACCGTCTTATAGATACATCACGGAGGAATGTCCCCGTGAAGAGGACATTATGATATCGCCTGAATGTCACAAAAATATTCCCGGTTGATATCAGCTTGACATTCAAGCAATATTCCGTGCTACTTGGGTAGTAGATCCAAAATAAAGAAATTTTTTTTTACATTTCTAATATTCAATTTTTTTGAAAAAAAATGAATAAAAAATATGGTTAATGCACACTAGCAACGTAGTCGGCCGCTTGCGGACGACAAAGTTGCTAGTTGTTAAATAATTATAAAAATTTAATGTTTTTATTAATTTCAATCTATTACGGTTTATTATCAACATTTGTCGATAATCAATACAGCCGCGCTTTTTAGCAGGTAGGTGGCAGCACTCTTTTTTTCTTTTCTTTAAATTTTTTCTGTATTTTTTTTATCAAAAGCAAAACACTTATTTGTTAAACGAAAATATTGGTAAAAAAATGTATTATTTTATCAAAAAAATTAATATTTTAATAAAAAATATTGGTGAAAAAAATAAATTTTTTTATCAAAAAAAAAGTTGAAAAAATTAATTTTAAATGGAAATAATGGTGACAAAAATTTATTATTTTGTCAAAAAAATTAATATATTAATCAAAAATATTGGTAAAAAAACAATTTTTTATCAAAATTAAAGTTGAAAAAAATTAATTTCAAACGGAAATATTGATGACAAAAATTTATTATTTAATCAAAAATATTGATGAAAAATTTTTTTTATCAAAAAGAAAGTTGAAAAAAATTAATTTTATAATTTTAAAAAAATGTATTATTTTATCAAAAAAATTAATATTTCTCACGTAGGTGAGACGAAGACGAGTCGAGCCGAAAGCGAGCCAAGTCGAACCGAAGTCGCACAGACAGCGAGTATTGAAATCATCCGAACTTAAAAATTACTACGTGCGAGCCACATACTCTATTTTTTTCGCCATTGTTATGAAAAAGTGATACAATTTTAAAGAAATATATATATATATATATTATATATTATAAATTTTATATTATATATTATATATATTATTTTTTTTTTCGTTTATACTCCTGCCCTATTGGCATATTACGCACTCGACAAGAGTCCCCGAGATATACTTTTTATGGATGAAGCATAACCATTCTACAAATTTTTGCAAATTTTTAACCTAATGCGCCTACAGTGCGACTTTCGAAGATAGGAGTACTCGCATTTGCCTGGACCACCCGTCATTGGGATTTCTAGCCAGAGAAGAGGGAAACTGTAGAAAAACCTCTTCTGACAATGAGTACAACCGGTTTATCGACTGTCTTGCTTCGGCGATATACATCGGACAATTAATCGACAATGTATACCGTCGCACCTAGACGTCAAACCTCCCGCTCAGAATAGCTCATGTGTCGGAAAAATCCCCGGCTGACGGGGGGCGCGAACCTCGTTCGCTCAACCCGCAAAGCCTGGAGCACTAACCAACTGAGCTATTCCGTCGGTTATTATATATATTATATATTATGTATTATATATTATGTTTTATATATTATAAATATATTTATATATATATATATAATATATTAATTTTTTTTATTAAATAATAAATTTTTGTCATCAATATTTTCGTTTAACAAATAAGTGTTTTGCTTTTGATAAAAAAAATACAGAAAAAATTTAAAGAAAAGAAAAAAAGAGTGCTGCCACCTACCTGCTAAAAAGCGCGGCTGTATTGATTATCGACAAATGTTGATTCATTCTAAATAGATTGAAATTAATAAAAACATGAAGTTTTTATAATTATTTAACAATAATCATCTTCAAATGCATAAAACTTATTGATTTTAATAATTATACTATCAATTTCATAATTTTTGATACATTTTAGACAACTTTATCAATTTTTATCTTGAAAATGATACGGTAAAATTCAATAAAATTTGAACAACACATGTAAAGTGATGTCAATAATATATCTTAAAATTTTTTAAAAAATCTGTAGAAAATCGATTTTGGGATGAACCTCCTTAAAATTAATTTTTTTCAACTTTCTTTTTGATAAAAAAAATTTTTCATCAATATTTTTGATTAAATAATAAATTTTTGTCATCAATATGTCCGTTTGAAATTAATTTTTTTCAACTTTAATTTTCATAAAAAATTGTTTTTTTACCAATATTTTTGATTAATATATTAATTTTTTTGACAAAATAATAAATTTTTGTCACCATTATTTCCATTTAAAATTAATTTTTTCAACTTTTTTTTTGATAAAAAAATTTATTTTTGTCACCAATATTTTTTATTAAAATATTAATTTTTTTGATAAAATAATACATTTTTTTACCAATATTTTCGTTTAACAAATAAGTGTTTTGCTTTTGATAAAAAAAATACAGAAAAAATTTAAAGAAAAGAAAAAAAGAGTGCTGCCATCTACCTGCTAAAAAGCGCGGCTGTATTGATTATCGACAAATGTTGATTCATTCTAACTAGATTGAAATTAATAAAAACATGAAGTTTTTATAATTATTTAACAATAATCATCTTCAAATGCATAAAACTTATTGATTTTAATAATTATACTATCAATTTCATAATTTTTGATACATTTTAGACAAAATTTCAATGTCAATCTCGTGTTCCACGAATGCTCCACGAACTTCGTGGTGCATTCGCATCATACAATCCGCCAGGGTTGTTGGTCTTTTAAAAAAAAGGTGCATGTTCCGGTTGTGGGCACCTTTGTTTTTTTCAATTAATGCGTATATTTAATTAATCTTTTAACACCGAAGAAAAATTGATAGTAGGTATAAACTAATGAAACACCATACTAGGTGTTTTTAAAATCGCTGATTATAAATTTTATGTCGAATTGATAATTTGACAGTTGACAGCAGTTGATGCAACAGTCGAAGTTTCTAAAAAATAATTATATTTAACAAATTTGACGTTACCCACATAGCACGACTTCTTGCTGTCAGGTTACTGTAAGGATATCTGTAGAGTTTGTAAGGTTACCGTGTGAGCCTACAGTAAACTTAGGTCATCTTAAAACTTCCGCCATAACAGTAAGCTTATACAGTAAAGCTAAGGTAAGGTTGTTGTAAGCTTCTCGTAAGGTTACTGTAAGGTTGCTGTACGGTTACTGTAAATATAGAAAGTTATTAATAAATAAATTTTATTAATATTTATGCGCAGTAGTTTTCTATGGCACATACGGCTGCGCAGTAAATTTTATTTAACAAACCCTATTGGGGTTCATGAAGTACTTTACCAAATATATAATTTTTTATAAAAAAAAATTTGTAATATAATATATATTATAATATAATTATTTTTAATGTATTTTCATATTACTTTATATTAACAGTAACCTTACATCAACCTTACAGTAACCTTAAAGGAAGCTTACAACTACCTTACCGTGGAAGCTTACCACAACCTTACCATGTAAACTTACCACGACCTTACTGTGTAAGCATACCTTAGCTTTACTGTGTAAGCTTACTGTAAGGCGGAAATTTTAAGATGACCTCAAGTTTACTGCAGGCTTACACAGTAACCTTACAAACCCTATACAGATATCCTTACAGTAACCTCACAGCAAGAAGTCGTGCTATGTGGTTATTATTGTCATTTATATTTCATGTTCTAATGTTGGAATATTCTTGTGAGTTCGAAAAATATGATGTAATTTTTATTTTTTTCAATAATATTGATGCATTATTTATATTATAATATTTTTATAATTTTTTATATGAATATTCCCACAATATTCCAAAGAAATATTCTAGGGTGCCCACAACCGGGTACTACTTATTTTTCACTAAAAGTGATCACTTCTGTAAATTCTTAATAAAATCTTTCCAATTGAAGGAATCAATTTAGTTTTTTTACAGTTACCCCCCCCCTTACCTATCTTATCTATACCTACCTGCTACTGATACACACAAGTCTTATAATATGCATTTGGTTAAAAGTTCTGAGCCTCAAACAAAAGGGTGCCCACAACCGGAACTATTCCCTTACTATAGTGAAAAAGAAGGATACTAAAAATTAGATTTCATAAAGCTTAAAAGACTGTTTTTTTAATTTTATATTTATATTATATCAATGCGCATGAGCGCGATTAGTCCACATAAATTCGAAAAGAAATGTAAAATCTTAAAGTCACGTGTCTCGAAGTAAAACCCCTCCCACTCTCGTGGTCAAGAGTAGCATTTTACTGACACCCCCCTCCCCCTAAATGGGCCACGTGGTTTATGGAAGACCCCCAAAGTATTCAGATTCGAAAATAATGACAGTACACGGTTCAGCGGAAATTACACCGCTTACATAAAATTTGGATGCGAACCAAAGTTGGGCCAACTTTGACATTTACATGGTCCATTGGCCCATGGTTGGGCCAATCATGGGCTGCAGAGTTTAGGCAACCATCAGCTCAACTTTAACCTGGGCTTTGGTTGGCCTGACGGTCGGTAAAACTTTTCAAAATGTATTTTGAAGGACTTAAAATTTTTTGTTTGGCTAACTTTTGGGCCTTGGTTGGCCCGTCGGTATATATAAGGTCTGCAATAATAATGTGTTAATCGTTTAAATAATTCCATTTTTTAATGTTATAGTGTTGCTATTACTACCTTCTTTAAGTTGGGCCAACTTTGGGACCAGTTGTCGAGCTAACCTTTGAAAGTGATGGCTGGCACAACATACGCATTTCAAGTAGGACCAACGTTGGCGTCAGTATTGGGCTTATCGTCGTGCTCAAGGCCGACTGGTATGCCTGGGTCCTTAAGGACTATAACTCCCGATCTTAAAATGAGCATATCTACCCCCTAACGAAAGAACTACCGGCATGTTTTTACCGGCGGCGATTTGGCAAGCCGCCTCGCTACCGATGCACCATGGGTCGATCGCAGTCTGAAACCACTACGGTCTCACCCTGCCTCCGGACCGGACGAGGAGGCGTACTGCGTTCAAATTTCCCTCTTTAGTCGCCTCGTACGACACGCGATGGGATACGGGAAGACAAGTTCTCCGGTCGGACTTCCACGTCCACCTTGCACGGGGAGGGTCCCATTTCACATGGTGAACACCTGGCAGACGTAGTGCGTTCATACATTATCGGTAATGTCTCCGTCGAAGCGGTACTTCGCTAGATGGGTACAACCCTCCGCACCCCTTTTAGTCGCCTTTTACGACATGCAGTGGGCTACAGGCGCCCTATTCTGAAGCCGGGAGCGCCACGGCGACAACGTTGGCGTCAGTTGTCAGGCCAACTTATGAGGCCAATGGTTGGTGGAACGTTATAATTTGTATGGTTAGGCCAACCTTTGGCATGCGAAGTAGAGCCAACCATAGGAATAGTTGGCCAAACTTTT
This sequence comes from Leptopilina boulardi, assembly GCF_019393585.1. Classification (NCBI taxonomy): domain Eukaryota; kingdom Metazoa; phylum Arthropoda; class Insecta; order Hymenoptera; family Figitidae; genus Leptopilina; species Leptopilina boulardi. Next base: position 145,297 of record NW_026138009.1, read on the forward strand.
GGTCAACCAAAAATTCGCACCTGGGCTATAGTTTCAGCAGATGGGGAATTAAAAAACTCCCTTACTAATAGTACTACAAGAGCCAAATGGGAAATTTGGACCAATGGTTCAAAATACTATATATATGTAAGGCAGACAACATCGTTGCCATAGCATCAAGCTCGGAAAAACTAACATCAAACATTGCAATGAAATGGTATGCTGAAATTTATTTTACCAAATGCTGGTGAAAACTCTGTTCTTTTGTTAGATTCATTGTCTGGCCATTACTGATGATAATACTCCACATTACTACACAAACTTTAAAGAAGATGCTAATATGTCAGAAGCCAGGGGACACACTCTTAATTCAGAACCCCTATTGACAGGCCGCATACAATAACAACTGCTTTGCTCGGCCGGACGTTTTCGAGCGAGTCAAGCTGGATAAAAAGTTTAAAAAATTCAAACTCAAAATTTTAATTTTTAAAATGCTTTATAGAAAATAAAAATGCAAATTTTTTTCTTAATGAATTTTTTTCTGAGTCTAATATTTTTGTGAATAAATGTAAAAAGTCGAATAATTTCTTTTTCAAATTTAATTGATTTTTCAAACAAATCATCGTATCTACGATAATTATTAATTGACTTGGTTCAATCGGAATATATGGGCAAATCCAGGAAACTTTTAACTTTTGTGATTTTCGAATCGAACACTTAAAAATCTGAATTATTTTTAATTAAAACTTTGGGTATAATTTTTTTTTGCTAAATTATATACAACTGCATTTTTGCTTTAAACAGGTCAATCTATGGTGTGATCGAAACATTTTCATACATATATTTGAACACAAAAACGCAGCTTAAGGATTTTGAGTGAAATAAATTTTATTAAGTTAAGAATATGCTGAAAAAACTTTTTTGGAGTCTTTACCCCCTCTTATCTCAAAATTGTGACGTGCTAAGCAATTTTGGGTGCCAGAATCGTGCTCAGAAGACGAAAATACTTTGGAAACCACTCCGATATCAAAAATAAAAAAAGTTGAATTTTTCAATTTTATATGTAATTTATTAACATTAAAGAGTTTAAAGAGTTAAACATTGACGGCGTGAGCTTAAAATGAATCACGCATATGAATTTGTAGTGCTAAAATGTACTTAAACGTGTATACAAAGTGACATCAATATGCCTGCAAATTAAAAAAAGAAATTTTTTTTTCTTAAAAGTTAAAAGTTTCGTGGATTTGCCCATATACACTAGGGTGGTCCTTATTTCCAAATTTTTATAATTCCTGGCCAAAATTTTTGATTTTGAGTGAAATAAATTTTATTAAGTTAAGAATATGCTGAAAAAACTTTTTTGGAGTCTTTACCCCCTCTTTTCTCAAAATTGTGACGTGCTAAGCAATTTTGGGTGCCAGAATTGTGCTCAGAAGACGAAAATACTTTGGAAACCACTCCGATATCAAAAATAAAAAAAGTTGAATTTTTCAATTTTATATGTAATTTATTAACATTAAAGAGTTTAAAGAGTAGAGTTAAACATTGACGGCGTGAGCTTAAAATGAATCACGCATATGAATTTCTAGTGCTAAAATGTACTTAAACGTGTATACAAAGTGACATCAATATGCCTGCAAATTAAAAAAAGAAATTTTTTTTTCTTAAAAGTTAAAAGTTTCGTGGATTTGCCCATATACACTAGGGTGGTCTTTATTTCCAAATTTTTATAATTCCTGGCCAAAATTTTGTTCGAAATGGAAAAAAGAGATACGAATTTTTTTATTTTGATATTATTATTATTATTGAGATATCTCAAAGCCCTTGAATTATTCCATGTATTTTAAATGGAAAAAAACCCTTTTTTAAATTTGCTATAAAACCGTTAAAAATAAATATTTTTCGACCGGATATTTTTGTTTCTCTTCTCAAAGGTTCAAAGAATAACACCAAAAAAATTGTTTCTAAAATTTTTATTGTTTATTATTGTTTAACGCTTTCACTGTCTTTGGAAAATACACCATGAATGACCAAAATTGCCCAGCAAAACCAGTTCAACTAATATTCATGAAACTTATTATTCAAGGGTTTTTGAGGTCGCTGATTATGAATATGACATAAGTTTTGCGAAATTTAAAATGGCGAACATAATTTTTTTTATCTGCTTTGCTTGAGAAATGTTACTCGGGGGTTTTCGGTGTCGCTGATTACGAATCTATCATTAGTATTCCTAAATTCATAATGGCGGATCCAAAATGGCAAACATTTTTTTTTAATTTATCAGATTTGCTTGAAAACTGTTACACGTGGGATTTTGGGGTCGCTCCCTACTGAAAATCCCCACATGGAAAACCACATAGGATCCTATGTCAAAAACTATGTAAAACCCCACTTCCATAAAGGAAACCATATGGTTTCCAATATAAATCCCTATGGGAAATTGAGGCAGGATTTGATATAGGTAAAAATTCAAAACGTTTTCCCATTTTAAATCCCATGTTAAGTACCAAGTGAAATCCTTTATCATTTTTTTGAAAAATTTTCCCATGTCAATCCCTAAGTAAAATCCGTTATGATTTTTTTAAAAAAATTTTCCTATAGCAAATCCTAAATCAAATCCTCTTGTGCGTAAGAGAAAAATCCTCACATAGGAAACTATATGGGAATTCACAGGAGAAACCACATGATATCCCATGTGGGAAAGTTATACGAAAAAATAAAAAAGGATTTGACATGGGAAAATTTTTCAAAAAAATGATAAATGGTTTTAGTTAGGGATTGATATGGGATTTGACATAAGAAAATTTTTTAAACAAATGATAAAGGATTTCACTTTGGGACTGATATGAGAAAATTATACTATCTAATTGAAAAAGGATTGTAAAAACATGGGATTTGGCATGGGAAGTTTCAATATAGATGTAGATTATCATTATAGTTCAAAAGTTACGCCACCAGTTGGTGAAATTTTTTTCTCTCACAGTTAAGATCAGTCTGGCATACTATAAAAGCTGAGACTAATTCAGCTACGCCGGTCCAAAGCCCGGGACTCCACTTGTGGAAGAGGAGGGTATACACGGAGAACTTTGAAAGAAAAGAAAGGAAAAGTGGTAAAATAGTTGACTGCTCGGGGGCTGTTCCCCTCTGCGGCCGATCAGACTCTTGTCTGTTCTTCCGGTCCTTGCTCCTGCATCACGGAATAGGGGATAAAGATGGATCGCTTAGCTGTGCGAGTTAGAAACCTTGTATCTTGACATTCGGTGCCCAAATGGAGAGCGATGACCACTGGGGACAGGCCTAAAACCTTGTGGCCTGGAGGTTCCAGCGACCCTATGCAGGAATGTCCGTTAAATTGGTCTTGCGGAATGGGGAAGCTGGTCATCCAACTCCACTGAAATGGAATGTAGGACTTTTGGACCGGTTGAGCACCAGGTTTCCGTTCTGCGGCTGATGGGGTCGGTTCCCCGAGTAGACTGCTGTTAACCCCTTCGACAAGTCACTTCACAAACATTTACACTTTTACATTTGTTTTACATACGCATGTAAGTTACATACATCACCACTACATTCACGGACCTCCGCGCACCCTGCCTCGTGGGGCAGTGCATTACGGAGGTTTCACACGACACTATACACACACAAACTACACACTTACATGCTAGGGGAAGGAACCCCGATAAAAAATACAACACTTTTTTAATGAAATGGAAAGTTCCAAATTAAATAACAAAGTTACCCAGCAGGGGAAATCGGTAGCCCCAGTGGCGGCGCTGTCCCAGGGTGCGCAATCAGGCCCTGGAGGGTCGAAATCCAACGACTGAACTGAATCATCGGTGGCTCATTTGGCCAATGAGTCATTAAATGCCTCAAGCTTGAGAAAGGTTAATGATGAAAAGATGGAGACGGGGTGCAAAGAGCCTCCTGCCTTCATCGCTGAAAAATGAAAAAAACGGAAGATGCAGAGGTGCGGGCTGCTTCCCCGGAAGTCGAAGGATGGCGTGCCATTCTTAGATTTTTGAAGAAGCAGTCCGAGGTTGTTGAGCACTTCGTCGAAGCACTGAAGACAGTGCGAGATGGGATGTTCAAGAACAAAACGAAGGAAGTGAACAACGGTACCAAAGAAACTTACCTGTATAGTAGGAGTCTTCGAGGCATAATAAAAGATGCAAATGAGAAGGGAGTGAGATTCTTATGAAATTTAGAGGAAGCTGACTCTCTCTCTCTCTCAAAAGAGAAATCGGATATCCTTTTGGTTCTAAAAAGAGGCAGGATCTCTCTGGTTTCAGAGGTTCCCTGGCCACAGCTCTCGAAGAAAAGGCGAAGGTGAAGAAGCAGGGCTTGCCCAGTTTACTGAAAGCTGCTTCAGGAACTAAAGTCCCTAGCTAAGATTTCTCCAAGTTAACCTCAGGAAAGGAAGAGTCGCGCAAGATCTCTTGATGCAGACTGCCAGAGAGAGAGGAGCTGATGTGCTGCTTTTCAGTGAGCATTACAAGATGCTGGGATTCTCTGTCTGGTTTGATGATGCATCAAGAAGATCAGATATATAGGTGTGAAACCCGGAAATCACCATCGGTGTCTTCCTGGAGACAGATAAGAGGTTTGTTTGGGTAGAGGTGGCAGGTGTACGTATCTACAGTTGCTACTTCTCCACAAACGATCCCATTAGAAAGTTCGATGCCGAGATTCAAGCTCTTGAGGAAAGCTTTAGAGCTTTCGTCGGTGATTGACTTTAACAGTAAGTCGCTGGAATGGGGAGAAAGCAACGAACCGGATGGTCGCAGCGAACGATCTAGTGGTGATGAACCGGGTTCGTCAGGTCACGTTCAGGCGCGGGGTAGTAGGGTCGATCATCGATTTGACAATCGCGTCGCTTCTCGAGGCACGCAGAATAAAAGAGTGGAGCGTTTTGGACGAAACGATCATGAGCGACCACCAGGAACAATAGACTGCAAGATAACAGCAAGAAGCCCTCCTGGAATCTCAGAAGACTAAATAGGGAGAAATTAGAGGAGTCTCTAACCGAGTCTCGGTTAATCAGGAACTCGGCCTAGAATTGTACCCTGAAGGAAGATTTGGTCGCAGCCACACTCAACGATTCTGGGAGGACCAGGAAGACTTATCGATTAATCAGCGGACAAATTGGATGATATACTATTGTGAATCTTCAGCATGGTGATATCATTGTAATTCGACGGCCATAAATGTAAGTTGTTCGATCGTATGCGTCTGAATGATCTCGGAGAATGAATGTATATTGTTGAAATTATAATAGAAGGTTCCACTTAATAAAATTGACAATTTGATTAATTTTAATTGATTGATTTAATTATTTTTGTTTAATAAAAATTCTAATTGGAAAAAATGTATTCCACGCCACCACAAACTGTGGTGCACTCTCCTCATTACCTTAGAAGAAAAAGTGCGTGAGGCGAGGCGACTTATTACCGCGGCGTGCAGGAACTCAATGCAAGCAGGAAAGAAAAACTAAGAAAGCTCTGTACTGGTAAAACGACGAACTAGCCCGTCTAAGAAGAGAATGCCATACAGCGAGGAGGAAGTATACCCACTCTAAGGGAGCCCTCCTGCTGCTAGAAGAGTGGCATAAAGCCAGGCAGATCTTCAAACAGGCGGATCTTCCTGATCGGAGAAGCAAAAAATGACCAATAGGGGTTGGGTTTTAGAGTCGTTTCTAAAAAATTAGTTTCGCGGCAAAGAAACCACCGGTCTCGACAATCCGATTTGGGTCTGAAAAATCATACGGGCTTTGTTCCCCCATGTGGAATCTAGCCCCGAGAGGACTATACTCACTGTGTAGTATAAAGGGAAGAACTCTTCACACTAGAAGAGCTTAAAAAGGTGGCAAAGACGTTTAAAATGGTAAAGCTCCAGGCAATGATGGAATACCCGACGAGATCCTCAAAGAGGTTATCACTGTGTATCCGGAGCTACAACTCGACGTCTTTAATACATGTCTGGAGTGTGGAAATTTTTTCAGTAACTGGAAAACACAGAAGTTGGTCCTCCTTAGGAAGGAGGATAAAACTCTAGATAAAGTCTCATCGTTTAGACCAATTTGTTTATTAGATACGATGGGTAAACTTCCAGAGGAAATGATTCTGGAGAGACTACAGAGAATTCTGGTAAGCGAAAGTAGCCTATCCGAAAACCAGTTTGGCTTTAGGAATGGCCGGTCAACGGTAGACGCGATTTTATCACTTGTTGAAAAGAGAAGTAACGTCAAATTAAGGAAGAAGAAGGAATTTTGCGCACTCGTAGCCATAGACATTCGAAACGCGTTCAACTCCGCGAGATGGGATATTAGTATTGAGGCGATAAAACGTAAAGGTGTGCCAACCTATCTGTTGCGAATGATAGATGACTATCTCGGCGACAGATGGGTTGTGTACGAGAGCGATGCATGTCATATCAAAGAAGAGATGACATGCGGAGCTCCCCAAGGTTCGAAGGTAGGTCCAAGCGTATGGAACGTTATGTATGACGGTTTCCTCAGGTTGGAGAAATCCTGCTGCTCGGCTGGGTGCACGGGGGAGACCTTAACTGGCACTCCTCTTTCTTCCACTGGTACTCACTTAAAGATTTAGGTCAGAGAGAGAAAAGGTAAGGAAACTTCCACTGGCGATGTATAAAGCTTGAAGCAGTTCCGCGAGTGGAGTTAAAGTCTCAAAAAAGTGTGTGGTTTTTAGTGGGTCGGCCAGAACAAAAGTGGTCATCCCCACATAACCTGAGAGTACGGGCTGCAGGTATCTGACTTGGGAGTAGCCTGCAGGATTATGCAGATTTTCCACTTCCCTCGTAAAAAAATAAAATAAATAAAAGCTGAGACTCTAACTCAGAAATAAAGCAATTTTTTTATTTTCAGATGAATTGCAGTAATATCATTTGATATTTAATTAAATAATTTCTAATTTTTGTAAACTGCCGCCTGCATAAAGTATCCAACTGAAAATTCCTGAATAAAATACTATATTGTTTCCAATATATAAATCCATGTGAAATCTAAGGTTGAAATTTCAGAATCTACATGAAATCGTGTTCCATTTCCCATATGGTTTCCCATGTGGGGATTTTCAATAGGGCGTAAGAGGATTTGACACTGTATTTGACATGGGAAATTTTTTCAAAAAAATGATAAAGGATATCACTTGGTATTTAACATGGTATTTGATATGAGAGAACGTTTTGAATTTTTTTCCTATGTCAAATCCTGTCTCAATATCCCATGGGGATTTATATGGGAAACCATATGGTTTCCTTTATGGAAATAACGTTTTACATAGTTTTTGACATAGGATCCCATGTGGTTTTCCATGTGGGAATTTTCAATAGGGCTTATTACAAATCTGTCATTAGTGTTTTGAAATTCAAAATGGCATATTGGATCCGCCATTTTGAATTTTGCTGGGGTACCTAGACACCTCGGTTACTCCTTCTAGGGTTAATAATCTATTATCAGATTCGTAAGGGAACTTACTTAAATTACGTAATCCGACTATTAAATCTGTCACTTATTAAAAATAATATTTATTTGAGTGTCAGTAAAGTTTACAACACAGAAAAACATAGATCAGAAAATTCATAATCCCTTTTTTTGTGTTATCTTATTCGTTTTGTTTTCAAGTTTGTCACGTTTTCAAAATCTGTAGTCATAAAAATTATTACTAAATATGAAAATTGTAAAGTTTATGAATTTACGTTTAGAGTACAATTATTATAATGAAAGCAAATTGCTTTGGAAAAAGGTATCTATAAAACTTTATGGTAAATGTCTAAATTCCAAATTGACCATTTGTTAATCCTTAACAATGAGTTACCTGAACCTTTAAGGGGAGGTTACGGAAATTTTGTTTTAAATAATCGATTTTTTTTCATTTTTGATTAGTATAACTATTTAAGAACAGGGTTAAATTAGTCTAAAGTATTTCCAAGGTTTCTTTTTTATTACATGGTTTTTACCAGACTGATTCGAGTGTTTATAATATAAGAAGCCATTAATATGAGATTTTAATTAAATTATTTCTGCCATAATTGTGTACAAGAATATACCCAAGTAGCACGTAATATTATTACAGCAATATTACCCGGTAACATTATTGTAATATTACAGTGATATTAAAATGTCCGCCTCATGGTAATATTACCGGATAATGTTTTTGTAATATTACACGGTAATATTAAGGCATTATTACTGTAATATTACAGTAACATTACAGTATTATTATACCGTAATATTAAGGTAACAATACACAAGAATATTGCAGTAATATTAGAAGAATATTATTTCACGAAAAAAATGTACCCAACCGTGGAATCGAACCCCGAACTAAAGGCACACAAGTCCAGAGTTTTACCAACAAGCCACACATTTTAATATCACTGTAATATTCCAGTAATATTACCGGATAATGTTACTGTAATATTACAGTAATATTACGTGCTTGTTGGGTAGAACTTTGCACCGAATAATTTTTACAGCTGTCTGACAGCTGCAATTTTATTTTTTAAAGGAATGCAACATGAAGTTGCTCTTGTCAGTGGAATGTGTTTTGTTTGAAATTTTCAGACAACAAATAAACATTGTTAAAAATTGATTTTGGAAAAATAATTTTTTGGAAATTTTGGTTTTGGAAAAATTTCTTTTTGTAAGTTTTAAATTTTTGAAAAAATGGTCATTAATAAAATTCTTTTTGGAAAAAACAGATTAGGAAAAATTATTTGGAAAAAGTGACCCTCTACCCTAAAAGTCTTCCTTATCATGATTGGATCACAAGATCCAACTTTTTTCTTTTAGTTACAAAAAAATTACAGAAAATTCTTACAGTTGTTTAGATCTTACATCTTCTTTTAGAATAGATCTTGCTTTATACCTAGAAAATCTTACCAGTATCAACAATCACATCGATGAGATCCATGCTCTTGGCGAATGCATCCCTCAGATTGATATGATGAAAGGACACGATGCTGCCCTCTCTTTTCGCCCTCTCGAGTGCTTCTCGACGTTTGAGTGCTTTTTCTCGCCTCATCTGGTTTTTGTAGAATTCAGCAAAATTATTGACGATAATAGGAATGGGTAACGCAATTACCAGGACACCACAAATGCAACACACACTGCCAATAACTTTGCCAAGGGGAGTTGTTGGGTAAATGTCACCATACCCAACGGTCGTCATGGTGATACCTGCCCACCAGAACGTCTCCGGAATGCTTATGAATTTAGTGCCTTGCTCATCTTTCTCAGCAAAATACGCTAAGCTAGAGAAGATAAGCACCCCCATCGCCAGGAACAACATGAGCAGGCCTAACTCCTTGTACGAATTACGGAGCGTAAAACCTAAACTCTGAAGTCCTGTCGAATGACGAGCCAGCTTCAGGATTCGCAGGATCCTCATGATCCGGAAGATCTGCACGACCCGGCGCACATCTTGGAACTGGTCGGTAGCGTTCTTGTTGGTCTCCACTAGGAAGAGGGATACGAAGTAAGGCATAATAGCTAGTAGATCTATAACATTCAGTCCACCCTTGAAGAATTTCCATTTATCCGGTGATGCGCTGAATCTCAACACATATTCTAGAGTGAACCATGTGATGCATACAGCTTCCACCATTGCGAGTTGTGGATTATCTTGAAGGTTTCCCTTCTCATCTACTTGCATACTAGGAATGGTGTTGAGAGTTAGTGCGATCGTTGAAAGCACTATAAATAGTATTGATATCACAGCTATCACCTGCAATGTCACGCAAGTTTATAAAGAATATTATTACTACATACATTTTGCGGAGTTCAATGTGCAGATGAAATTATAATTTTTTTAATAATATTAATATTTAATTCTTGCTGTATTTTACGAAGACAATTAGATACATCGTATTTAAACAGATAAAATGTGCTTAAGATTTTTACAATAATTTCTATTCAAAACTATCTTTTTAGATATAAAAGATGTGGAAACAAATGTTCGTTTCCTAGAAATAGAATTTAACAAATATATAAATCACACTATATTTCATACAATTCAGTCATACACTTAATTAAGTATCCTTCCAAACCCCGCTCCCTAATCAGATTTAAATTTTAACAAATTGTTTGACAAAGTTATTTTATCATTTGAATAAAGTACAAAAAATATTAATATTTTTAAAACTTTTTTCATTATATATTAATATTACACTAGTTGTCATGACTATAATATTTTAAAGAAACGTTCTCAAAATTTTAAAGGTACCGTAAAATGAGGTAAAGTCGGCCGGCGCTTTAAACACTTAAATATTGTATTTCATTTATTAATTTACATTAATTCTAACTACATTTTTAATAAAACTCGGATTTCTTCTGGAAAAAAGTAATAGTTAAACTTTAAAACGATTTAAAGCGCCGGCCGACTTTACCCTTAAACGCCGACTTTACCCCATTTTACGGTACTATCTAGTTTAGAAATGACAAAAAACACACTTTTTAAAACTTTATTGTAAAAAGTATTAAAGTTATTAAAAAAAATTTAGTTGGACATTGTCACATATTACGTGGAGAAAAATAAAAAAAAATGGGATATATTTAGTTTATTTTGGTAGCTCTAGGTGCAGTCCAGTCAAGTTAGCATTTTTAGATGTTTTAACTCAGGGCCTCAATTTTTTTTGCTTAAACCCTTCATTTTGGGGTATAAATAAAGTACCTAAATTTGGTACTTCGAACTCCTATCAGAACCTAACGTTTTTTTAAGAAATAGGTGCAAAAAATTATTTTTTTCAAATTGCCGCCTTCCATGACATTTTAGCATAAAAATAGTTCTTATAAAAAAGAAAGTATATAAAATTCTGGGGTAATTTGATAAAAAATGAACTCTGTAGCTCAAAAATTGACCGAGATATAGCTTCCGCAAAAATCCCATTTTTTGAGATTATAGCCAAAATATGGTATTTTTCAGTTTTTCCAATATAGCTTTGAAACAAATGATTTTCTTGAAAAAATGACCAACAGGAAAGTTAAAGCTGACAAAATTTCTGACAATTTTCAAAAAAGAACAAAGCAATAGCTCTAATAGATTCCGAGATACAGTCTCTCAAAGTTGACGCTTTCGAGATTTTACATAAAATCTCATTTTATTACCATTCTATGTAAAATCGCAAAAGGGTCAACTTTGAGAGACTGTATCTCGGAAACTATTAGAGCTATTTCAATTCAATTTTTGAGCTACAGGGTTAATTTTTTTATCAAATTGCTTAGAATTTTATACACTTTCTTTTTTTATAAGAACTATTTTTATGCTAAAATGTCATGAAAGGCGGCAATTTGAAAAAAATGATTTTTTGCACCTTTTTCTTAAAAAAATTTTAGGTTCTGATATGAGTTCGAAGTACTAAATTTAGGTACTTTATTTTTACCCCGAAATTAAGGGTTTAAGCAAAAAAAATTGAGGTCCTGAGTTAAAACATGATATGCCTTGTTTTTCGACTAATTTGACTGTACTAGTGGCTTCTTCATAAAAGTTACCTTTCTTGGTGTAGGTACTTCTTTTCATACTTCCTGTAACACATAAAAAAGCACCTCTTGGGAAAAAAGCCACCTGCAACTGCAAAAATGAACTAAATATACTCCAAAAAAGTTTTTACTGCTCTCCAGGTTATGTGTAACAATGTCCAAAACGAATTTTTGCTATACTGTTATACTTATACTGTTTTACAATAACATTTTTAAAAGAAGTGCGTTTTGGTCATTTTTAAGCCAGGAAGTACTTTTAACAGAAAAAGATTATTATTTTTGATCAATCGTAATACTACTTTTCGGGGTACTGTCTCAGGAATTCAAAAAATTTTGGAATTTTGTTAGTTTTCTTGAAATTTACAAATGTGTATCTGTTCTATTAATTTATATAATAATACTTTTTACATATTTTAATAATGGTAGGTAGAAGATGCTTGTATTACTAAAATATAAACCCTAAGTTTGTTCAAATATAACGAAAAAAGTAAAAGCTATGACGTGTCAAGTAAAAACACACTTCAGATAATATTTCCAAGACGATTTTTGGAAAAAAATAAATGACATTTTCGTTTTCAGCGACGACGCATTTGACTAAAAAGATGTACTTAGCACACTTGGTGCATAATATGCTAATAGCTTAATTTATTCCATTATATTTCGAATGAAGTCTTTATCGAATATGTTAAAAAATTACAAAACTTTTCTGCAATGATTTGGAAAGAATTAGGCAACCTTAACTGAATCATTGGAAAGACCTTAACGGTAACTGTCTTTTTTCTACAGTACGTGAAACGAAATACTCACAAGAAGATGGTTGCAAATCAGTTTAAAGAAAAACATTGAAATGAAAGAAACAGTGTATATTTTTGGTAGGATCTTGTTCAAGATTAAAAAAGATCTCAATAATTATCACTGTAAAGTGTTCTCGATTTACATGATGAAGGAATCTCATAACTGGTTTTCATTAAGTGCGAAGAAGAATTTCAAATATAATTTTCTCTATTAAACGATGATAGATGCACGAAATCTAAAGAAGAATCATAAAATTTAAGAACACGCTGGCTAGTTACAGTCCAGGACACCAAATAATAAGAGTTTTAGAAAAAAATAATTATAATGTCTTATTAAACAGCAGATGCCATTTTACGGGTACAACATCTGTTAACAAATTGTATTGAATTTCAGCTAACTAAAAAAATATTAGCAAAATTTAATAGTTAAACAGTTTACGAAGGCATTTTTAACAACGATATTTATTTATTTATTTATTGTAGTATTTACGGGCTAGAAGCCCTTTTGTACAAAGTACTTAACAAATAATATAAAACTAAATAACATTTTAACAGAGACAGAACAAAGCTAAGAGAAAAAAAAAAATTCAATTGATGTTACTATTATTATTGTTTGTGCCAAGTCTGTTAATTTAGATCCGCATAATTTACTAATTGATGTGGCAGAAATGTCCAAATCGCTATCAATAGTGTTAGATAATTTACAGATCAAAGTAAAAGTTGCGATTTGAATTTGGATGCATAGAAAGTAAACAATAGATAAAAATAAAAAATTAGACCAAATGTTCCATTATCACCACACCTAATTTTATACTAGAAATTATCAGGTGATGTTACATGGTCACTAAAATCCCTCTTCCACAAAATTTGAGAATCCAGTTTAGTTCCTATGAAAACGAAGGAAGAGAGGGAGAAGCAAAGGAAACAGTCTGTTCGGATAAGTCTACTGAGCCTAAGTTTGTTTGCTCGATGAACTGCTGGAACACTGCGAGAACACGATATTATATTTATTTCAAATAAAAATAATCTTTAACAATTACATTTTTTAACTTAAAAGACGTATCTGAACGAAGAAGGCGATGCTTGTCAAAAATAGTTAAAACATCCAGATTTCTTATTTCAAATGACTAAAATTATTTAATTTTCAGACTCGGAGTGATCTATAACTTTCTTGCTATAATTGAAAATAAGTTTTGTTTTGTTTTTTATGAATGCAATTATATACTATATATATGCATAGAAATAATATAGTCGTTTATTTTGGGAACACGACCAATGCAAAGATAGTGAGAGATCTTCCTTGAGGATAACAAGAAATTCAACCTTAATGTCTTGAGTGGAGTTGGTGTTTTATTTAGTGCCTATTTGCTATTTATTTGCTTATTAATTGATGGAAATATTATTTTTGTACTATCTCCGAACATGTTGACGCTAGTTGTAAAGCGTATTACCATGCTGATAGATTTGAAGTAGACTTGTAAATTTCGTCTCAGGAAGACATTTACATCAGTTGACTTATCAGATGTAGGCCTGGTACTTCATTTCAATTATATATAAGTTTTAAGATGAATTAAAATTTATAAACTATCACAGAATTTTCTCCAGAAGTGATGTGTACAAAAGATCGCCGCCCAACCTAAAGGCACGAAAAATGGAATAATTAAAAAAAATTTATGCAAATATTAAAGATACGACTTTTATAATATCATATTGCTTTAGAAATTTGAACTGCCCCGAATTGCTTAATGTCTTCATCATTTTTAAATATTATTTGACGTCTGACTGTGATTTATAAAACTAAATATATCTACTAAATATTAATGATAATGAAAAATTTTCATCTATAATAGTTGCATCAAAACATATTTTTTAATTTACCTCTTTTACATGCACTCTAGGAGGCGTAACCCCTTAAAATATTTAATGGCAGCCTTTCAAAATTCTCCAAAATGATGAGCTCTCTGTGTTTTAAATTTCAAAATGATATTCTCATTCTTCAAGTACCTTTGAAATTTGTTTTATGGATTGAAGTAAATTATAGAATTCATTAATCTCATATTTTATATAATCTTATATTTCATAATGTCTTCCATTGTCGGAATAAATAACTATTTGCATCTTCATTTCTAGCAAAAAGTCGTTTTAAACAGTCAATGAACGAATGTGTCTTGAATTTCTTCGTGATGTATTATTAAAAGTTCATTTCTAATAGCGATTTTAGTTATATGCATGGTGTGCGGGTAATAGAATATGACGTTTTTGATTATTATTTAACAATTCCAATTGAGAAAGTATACAACCACATCAGATCGTATTTTCCATTTCATTCCCAGTAGAAAATCCTCGTACAAGATCCTATAGATTTCCTTGCGCAAAATTATCTACGCTAATGTGCAGGGATGCCTTCCGTAGATAAACTTGTCGCACTTAAATCTTTCCATGTATGAGTGAGGGAAACATAAGAGTGCGACAACTTCATCCGCAAAAGGTGTCGCTGTACATTTCTGAACATGCACATGAATAGTAAGTACCCAGGTGAGGAAAATTGAAATAGAACCAAACTGGAAGCAGTCTTTTTATTATAGTCAAATCAATATTGGTTTCAGATTGCTTCAGGAGTATCTAGTATATTTCAAGGCTTATTTTTAAGAAATTTAGATAAATAACTTAATAATTTAACGTTACCATTTGGATAACTCAACAAATTATTGAAATATTTTCAAAAACCGAAGCTTTTTTGTTTGTTTCTAACATGTATATTGCAAAAAAGTTTTTTAAAACTTTTGAAAATTTTTACTTCATTCAATAATGGGTTTTACATTATAATTTGCTATAGCTCTGATACAAAGACTGTATTTAACGTAACTTCTCAACTGGATACTCATTTATTCTATTGCAGTTGAAAATAAAAAAAAAATATTTTTGATTAACTAATAACTCTTACATGCATGAATGCTCTACTTTTTATCCTTATGAGACACATTAATTGGTAAGTGTACCTGAATGCATAGGTAATCTAATATTATCAACCTGGTTTCTCAAGCACAGTTTTGTTATCGATCGAGAAAACTATGGTTTAAATATAGTTCTTTAAAATCGATACTTTGCTTTACCATCTAACATTATTTCAAGAGTTAATGTCAAACAATTTATTAAAATTCAAACCTATTTTTATCTTTCTAAAAGAAACTATAAATAACTAAAACTTCAATACTTTTATGAATCTAGTTCTTCTAATATATTGATCAGGATAATATGTTTAGTATTAATTGAATAATAGCTTTAATCTTTATAATAAACATTTAAATTTTTGTATGGGAGCGGTGTCGAGAAGGGTCCACTGTGATACCTGGTATTCGCATATAATTATTCCCATTTTCGTCAAAAATATTTAATTTAATTTAAATTGTGTGCAGAGATAAGACACTATATGCAATAAAGACAAAGGTACATTAACACCACCTAAAAATAAAGAACTGGATTAAAGTCATTATATAATTAGTTCAATTTAGTAGCACTTTACTTTAAATTTTAAATAATTATTGTAGTCAAATATTGTGAAAGACCTTCACATCATGTGCTAGCCTTTTATCAGTACTAGGTTATTTTCATTCAGACGACGAAGAACCTATTTTCTATTGCTTCCATAAGGCTAATATTTGTAATCAGGAAAAACCTGTGTTGATTTTTGTTGCAGTTCAAAATGAACCATTGTTAAACGATATAGAACGTAGCATCAAATTGAGTAACTACTTAATTTGAACCCAGGTTTTTTTCAGTATAAACTTTTTAGTTTACAGTAAAAAAAATCAGATGTTTCAAGCTTAGTTCTTTAACTTTATGTGTATCTTGTAAGTTCTTGTAAAAACTTCTGAAGAAATTCCTGACGAAACAATTGTAAAAAGATTTTACGTAATTTCTAAGGAGTGATTCCGAAGAATTCTTATTTTTTACTAAGAACACATAAAAACCTTTTATATTATATTTAAAATTAAGCATAAACTAGAATATTGTATTTTTAAAAAATCATAATAATAATATAGAATAAAATACAAAATTTTCAAATTTAGTATTACGAAGTTTCAGGAATATTTATATATGGGGTAAAATTTCTGTAGCGTACTAAGTGAAAAAAAAGTTGATCGGATCGGGCTGTAACTTGCACATAGTTTAGCCCTAGGGTTGAGTACTTTAACCACGAAGAATTTTTAGGTTTTTAGAAAAACTGTAGAAGAGGGAGAGGGTTGGATTTTTTTTTAAATTTAAACAGTGAATTTTTGAAGACTTGTAACTTTTAAACAGAAAGATGAAAAAAAAATTGGACCTATATGTTTTCGATCGGTTTTTTCCTGCTTTTTCGAATGGTACAAAATTTTTTCAAAAAATTCAAAATTTGACCCTTTTTTTTGAAAATCAAAAAGTTTTTTGACTTTTTTTTTAAGTTTGCTCTTTTTTATTTATTTATTTTTTGTTTGAAAGTTAAATTTTTGGATTAGAGGATTTTTTATAAACAATGGCAATGTTAGACAATTGTTTATTAACAATCTACTAACTCAAAGTACTTCATATAGGGCTCGTTGGATGCGGAATTACGTCAGCTTTCAATTGGTAGCTTCAGAATTTCAATTACTTTATTTATTTGTAAAATATTTAATTTTTTTATTAACATTAATTAATTAATATCTCGAAAATAACAAAAAAGGACAACTCAATATTTTTTGTGGTGAAAATGCAAATTTTTAGCTTTAAAAATAAATAAATAAATAAAAAAGAGCGAACTTAAAAAAAAAGTCAAAAAATTTTTGATTTTCAAGAAAAAGAGTCAATTTTTGAATTTTTTGAAAAAAAATTTTGTACCATTCGAAAGAGCAGGAAAAAACCTATCGAAAACATACAGGTCTAATTTTTTTTCACCTTTCTGTTTAAAAGTTACAAGTCTTCAAAAATTCACTGTTTAAATTTTAAAAAAATATTCAACCCTCTCCCTCTCCAACAGTTTTTCAAAAAAGCTAACAATTCTTCGTGGTTAAAGTACTCAACCCTACACTGAAAAAAATTCCTAACTCCCGTATGCCAGGAATTGACTAATTTGCCTAGTTACGAGGGGAATCCACTAGGCAATCTTGGTCAAAGTTGATTTTGACAATTTTGACTAGGGCAGCTTATCAGAATAACCAAGTATCTTAGTTACATTGGCTAGAATCACTTTGACTAAATAAACTTTAGCAAAATTGACTGTAGATACATGTTATATTAACCAAACATCTTAGTTAATATAACTAGTAAACAAGGAGTCAATTCTACAAAATCGACTTTGACAATATTAACCAAGCTACATAACTGAATTGACTAGGATGCTTGGTTACGCTGACTAGATTTAAAGTTACTATGGTTAATAGTCATTAATACGAAGCAAATTTTTTTCAGTGTAGGGCTAAACTATGTGTTAGTTACAGCCCGATCCGATCACCTTTTTTCACTTAGAACGCTACAGGAATTTTACCCCATATATAAATTTTAAAGTAAGTAAATGAAGAAAATAAAACTTAAATCAGACTTTTTATCAGTACATTTCAAAAGAGCAAAAAATATTGTTGTTTTAATATAAGCTTACATGTTTCGTTTGTATGGTTACATTTTAAACTTGTAGCAAATACAAATTCACATTACTTTTTATTACACATTTATTATTTACACATTAATTTTTTTCAGCAAAGCAAGTTCCTGGTTAAAAATTCATGTAAATTAAAATGCACATGGACATGTGCATATTTTTAGAACATATATGCAAGTTCATAATTATGTATATTCTTAAGAATCCATTTACATTGTGAATCTGGCGAATTTAGAAAATATTAAAATGGCTGTGAAAAAAAATTGTAGAGATGCCTATTTTTCGTCTTCGCAAACGGAAGTACGCCTTAAGTTAAATTAATTTATCTCTTCATTCAAGTTAAAGTACTTGATGAACTGTCAAATTGTACAAAATTTTATTAATATTCATTCATTATTGTGGAGTATAGATTAAAATAACTGATTTTAGTACTCCAAAATAATTTTTAACCTCTTAATTTTTTTGTGATACCTCTTTTAAAAATGACTTTTAGAAGAGCTCAAATATCAATTTTTGAGCTCTATACATTTGTTATTAAGAAACAAAAAAATTTTTTTTTTAATATATTAACAGTTTTTATAAAAAATTAGTAAATATATCAAAAGTACATTCGGCACTAGATGGCGCGGTTATCTAAAAATTTCGTTAAATATTAATAAAATGATTAAATGAGGTTCAATTATATAAAATTTACACAATAATAAGCACCAATATTAATCCTTTTTAAAAAATTTAACCGAATAACAGATTTTTAAATATTCGCTGCGTCTTTTATATATATTTTTTGATAATTTTACGATATCATGGAAAATAATTTAATTTAAATGAAATTTCTTATTTTTTAAATAATTTTTTTGTAAAATTACAGTACAAGTCTTATTTTGTTAAGTTTTATATTGTTTAAACTTTAAATCGTATAATTTAATTAATTTCACTCCTGCGCCAATTAAATTACTTTAAAAAAAACAAAAATTATTGATTTACACAACAAAGAGTGAAAAGTGCACCAAGTAACGCCGGTCTCCCCTAAACCTGTCAGTACGTTTGCAATATAAATTAACTATGTAATAATACAGTAATCTTGTACTCTTGGTTTGATATATGTATATCAAAACTACTTTTCTTAATGTAAACGTACTGCAAGTTTATAATGTAACCCTACATGTATATATATGTATGTATTATGTTATTTGTGTAAATAGATTAATTTATTGATTTGCTGATAAAAAGATATGTTCTATTTTAATCAATCTCTGTAATAAAAGAATGTTTACCGGTTATCTTAATTGGTTACAAAAAAAATGAAAAGTTTTAATTTTTTCTATTAATTTTGTGCAAAAGTCCAACTATATATTTTTAATAATGAAAGATATTTTTAAATATCGAATATTAAATAATTGGTTTAAATATGGAATCAAAATAAAAAAAGAGATTAATTTTCATTCTTGACATCTGTTAATTTGTAACATGAGTAAAAATTCCTGAAGTGTATCACCCAAATTAAAGATGTACTGTATTTGCTTGGAAATATAGAAAATTAAAACATTATTATGAGTTGAAAAACTGCCTCAAAGGATTTTTCAACAAAATTAAATTTCTCAAAGTTATAAACAATTGAAGTATTTTGTAGTCTTAAGTTAAAAAATGAATATCTTAGAACTAAGTGAACGGATCTTTATAAAAATTAGTATACTTACACAGAAAATGATACAGTTTTAGTTGAAAATTTGAAAATTAAAATTTTTTTATTTTTAAAACTGAGAAAAAAAGACATGAATAGGTACTGTCCAGACAATAATGGCCCCTGTCCCAGACATTAATGAAACAGACACTGATGAATGATGTCTGGACAGGAACTACTCCTCTCCAGACATTAGTGACAACGCGCCACGGTTTAAAAAAATAAGTATACATATATTTATATGAAGCCATTGAAAAAATCCAACCTTAAATCGCCTTAAATTTTATTTTATAAAAAAAGATTTTAAAATCTTCTTTGAACATTGCTTTATAATAAAAATAAAAAAAAATGAATGTTGAAATTATTTTACTTTAGTAATATTACACAATATATTTAATAGATACAGTTGATGAAGCCCTAAATCTGCTTAAAAAATCTGGTGAAAATGAGATTGAATGGCAGATACTAAAAGATGCTTGACAGAAAACCTTTTTTGCGCGGCGTGAGATGTCAAAAAAGAGTTTAAACGGAGTATTATGTCAGTGGGAAAATATTCCTTGTATTGCAAGACACCGTGATTTGGTATATAGTTATAATTGTCTTGGGCATTGGTATTATTTTTGCAATTTCAAGGGATATAAAAGTACGCTTTCACGTAGATACTGTTGGACTTCGAAAAATACTATGAAACTTCAATAAGCACTGAAGAAACTTGGCCACCATTTCGAGACGCCTTAGTCAAATTCATCCGTTAAAGACGTCTGAACCATAAATTACAAGAACTGTTCGAAGATATTGATTCTTTAACTGACGGTACACTATTTACATCGAAATCGGAAATGATTTAATACAAATAAAATTTTTAAATAAAAACGATAATAATTATACAATTATTATTTCTTTTATTTTTATTATTATTAATGTCTAATATTGACATTTGATTTTTAGATCAGAAAGACACAGTTCTGATAATAATTTTTCCGGCAGCAATCGTTGCTCTAATGAAGTCAACCTCCGGCAGGAAACCGAAACGATTAAAACTTGACTCAGAAGAAAATAAAAGATCAAATTTGCTGATCGAGAAACGTTTATCGCAAACGTACCGGTATGTTTTATTTAAGGGCTGACAGAAAAACGAAATAAGTCTCAAGTGTCCCCTGATATGGCCTGGAAGTTGTTGTGCAAGGGACCAACGAACTTCACACTTTTTTCCTTTTTGCATTGTACTACGCTCTTATGTTTATAAAAATACTTAACGTATACACAGTTCATAATGCTTTTAATTCCATTAGGTTGATGAAGACATAGATTCTTTCGTGGAAAAAAAATTACAAGAAGCTGCTCAGCTCAAGGGCAAGGACCTTATGTCATCATCACTTGCAACCTTAAAGACCCTAAAATATATACCTGATCGCCAGAACTGTAAAATACGATTGACAATCCTTAGGTGAAGCATTCAATTTGGCTGTCAAAATATTTTTGACATATCGAATTCCGTATCCTGCTAAAAGTTCTCACGCATGGATAATAATTCGGAAAATTATCTTTTGAATTAATAAGCTACATGATAAGTTGCTTCAAGTAACTAAAAAAACTTTGTCTTTCTTCGTAAATGAACTGAAAATTTCCTGCGAGTAAAAAATTACCGAATGTTGTCGCTTCATATGTTTTCCGTCTTTGTATGTTATTAATAGTTTATTTGTTTCATTTTTTTTAAAATCAGTAAATTTGTACTGATTTCATAAAAAGGCTGATATTAAGTAACATGAATCCACAAATATTTTATAAATCCTTGAAATTGCAGGCAGATTTACTTACCAGCAAATGGCCCGATTTAACAAGAGGGCAAGTATTTGAATTTATAGGTGATATTACAGCCATTTTGCAACAAAAATTGGTTACAAATCTTATTCATACAGTTCTCTTGAGATTGTCTCAACTCGGCGAGAGTGCAGAAAATCTTCATGCATTCCAACGAATGTTTAACGATTTTCAAAACCTATTCACACATATCGATACAGAGCGTAAGTGTTTGGTTCATTTTGAAAAAGATTTAGGAACTTACTTTCCACCCGTAGAAGTAACTATGAGTAAAGAAGATTTTTATAATAATCAAGAAATTATTTCCAAGCTCGAAAATGAGAAAGTTTCTTTCCAAAAAAAAGATGTCTCTATATTGTCTAATTCCGTGCAAGGTGAACGTTGGAAACAAATAAAAGGTTCCTATGACGAGAATCAGATTGTTCTTCCCTTATTTCTTTACTGGGATGAATATGAAACAAATAACCCATTGGGTTAGGGGAATAGTATAAATTGCTGCTGTTTATGTCGTTATTGCTTGTTTACATCCTCAGCTTCAATCAAAGGTAGAAAACATTTTTATCTTGACATTATTCAGATCTATTGATTTGGACAAAGTTCCTCTTCGTATGTTTTTACCCAGTGTGTGAGCGAACTAAATTTTTTAGCAACTACAGGCATTTCTGTTTCTACTCCAGACGGTGTTCAACAAATTTATTTGGTTGTTGGAGCTTGTATTGGTGATAATAAGGCATTTAACCTATTATTTGGTTTTACAGTATGTTTCATAGCTAACTACCCTTGTCGATTTTGTCATGTAAAGAGCTCGGAAATGAGCAAAATTCTTAAGGAATCACAATGTAAGCTTGGAGACGAAAAATCATACGAGTCTGATTTACTTGCAGATGATCTCACAAATACCGTTGTCTCAAAACAGTCAGATATTTCTGATTTAAAATCCGGTTTTACCTTGGAACTAATAGGCGTTGACCCTGCGCATGGTTTTTTTGAAGGTTCTGTTGAATACGATACTGGATTAATTCTTCATCAGTTCATTGAAATTGATGAGTTCTTTACATTGACAGAACTCAACTCGAGAATAGAAAATTTTTATTACGGACGAAATGAAACGAATAAGCCACGTCCAATAAAATCGAGTCAGATAAAAAGCAAGCATATATAAATGTCGGCTAGCGAAGCATTCTGTTTTGTTCGAAACCTTGGATTACTGAATGCAGATTTAATACCACGTGCTAATGAACACTGGGAACTGTTTATTATTTTAAGAGAAATCATTGATATTGTCGTCTCACCAATTTCGAGTGTTGAGATATCGAGCTACCTGGGAAGCCTAATAGCAGAATATTTAGGAAAGTTGCCTTATTGGTTCGGGGATAATGCCGTGAAACCGAAGCATCATCTTTTTCCCCATTATCCTAGAATATCAAACCTTTTTGGGCCTGTATGGCATCTGTCAACACTAAGATGCAAAAGCAAAAACCGAATTTCAAAAGTGGCCGCTCATGCTTCTCGTAATAGACAAAATGTTTCTAAATCATTAGGTATTAAATCTCAGTTGCAGGCTTCTGATAGATTTTTACGTAATGAAAAATTTGAATTGAAACTTTACGAATATCAGACTTCAGCATCTTTGCCAGTAACAGATTTGCCAAACGTACATTTATATTATTATTTACTTGCTGATATTGAAGTTCGGAGCAATCTGAAACAGTTAGAGTCCATTTTACTTCAAGTTCAAAAAATTTATCAAAATGCAGTATTAATTATACCAGGTGAAAATTACCTAGAATTGTACATTGTTCACATTATACCCAAGAAGCACGTAATATATCCTCAATATCAAGGTAATATTACACGTGAGATTCGTAATATAACGCTGTAATATTACAGTAATCTTACAGTGATCTTAAAATGTCCGCCTCAAGGTAATATTACCGGGAATATTACTGTAATATTAACGGTAATATTACAGTAATATTACAGACTGATTTGAGTTATTCATAAAGCATAAAAAACGTAAATATATTATAAGTCAATTTGGCTTGTTGGTAAAACTCTGGACTCGTGTGCTTTGAGTTCGGGGTTCGATTCCCTGGATGGGTAGATTTTTTTCGTAAAGAAATGTTCCCATAATATTACTGTAATATTCTCTTGTAATATTACCTTAATATTACGGTATAATATTACTGCAATATTACTGTAATATTACCTTAATATTAGCGCGTAATATTACAGTAACATTACCGGTAATATTACCTTGAGGCGGACATTTTAAGATCACTGTAAGATTACTGTAATATTACAACGTTATATTACGAATCTTACATGTAATATTACCTTGATATTGAGGTTATATTACGTGCTTCTTGGGTAATTGAAGTTGAACCTGGAAAAATAATTATTATCGCCAAAGACGTGACTGAAAATAATATATATGACGACCATTTCCAAGCCTACGAATTGTATTCTTGCGTTTTTACTGATAATGTTAAATGGGTTCGTCTTTCCAATGAAACAATTCAATCGGCTTATGTTTCATTTGTAAGTAAAAATAATAATTGGAAAATGTACATCCCAAAGCGATGGATTTAAGTCGTTTAAGAAAATTATATTAATATTTATTAGTTTCTTTTCTTGTAAAAATATTGTGAATTTTAAATAAAATTTGAGATACATAATAATGATTATTGCGTTCCTTAAACTTTATAAAATCAAAAAATTATGTTTATACTTTTATTTTTATTAAACCAAAAATCAATAAAGTATTATCACCTATTTATTATTATTTATTAACTTATTATACTATCATAATTTGCTAGATTAATTGAAAATATGGACACTTATGTTTCTTGTATTAAATCTTACTTTGCATTTGGTTTAAAAAAGAAGACACTTTAAAATAAATGTATTTCTTAAATTTTAAATTTTAATTATATAATGAGAAGGGTTTTTATTTAATTTTCTGTAGGATTTGTTTAATGTTGAAATATAAAAATTAATACATAAAAAATAGTGAATAATAATAACCAAACTTTTATTGACATTATTATAACCTTTAATCATAATGATTTTCAATACGACGTTTCATCTTTTAACCATGGCGCGTTGTCAGTAATGTCTGGACAGGAGTAGTTCCTGTCCAGACATCGTTCACCACTGTCTGTTTCAATTGATGTGTAGGACATTAATGAGTCCTTTCCAGACAGAAATCCTCCAGACAGGTTCCTGTCCTGGCAGCAATGACTACTGTCTACACGAAAAAAAATTTTTGGTCCGGACAGTACCCAGTCATGTCTTTTTTTCTCAGTGAATAATTGTTATTGCAAAATTAATTGTTTACTTAAAAAATAAACTATGTTCTCTTTGTCGTAGAAAGTTGATCCAAAGTTTATTGGAAAGGGAATTTCATAAGAATTCGAAAACCGTTTTAAAATTTCGTGGATCGCAATTAGCAAAAAAGTTATCGCGTTTTTTATGTGGAGCTGCGTGTCTCCAGCGCTAGCACGCAGAATGTAATTTGCTCAAGAAGTATGGAAACTTGCAAATATCTTGAAAAGTACAAATTTTTATAAAAAATGTTCAAGACAAAAGTTGTTTCTAACAAAAATATAAAGTCACTTATTTGAAGAAAAATATTGGGCCTAATATTTTGTGCATTTTTACCACATGTGTGAACGCAGAATTTTATGAGGATTACGATTTTTATACCCAATAAAAGTGGTCTCATTTCAAAAGACTACTTTTTTCTCTGGAAGGCCCCAGAACCCAATTTTATTGGTTTAAAAATGGGAACGCATGAATATTCCCTAAATTATACTTGCCGGAATTTTTGTTGTGTCGAATTAAAAATTATAAAATTTACATTTGGTAGAATTTTAAAAAAGTAGATTTTACAATGAGCCCAATTTTAATATCAAAAAATATCTATTGAAAAAAAAATTCTTATTTTATAAAATTTTTATTTAACTGAATTTTAATATTAAATAAAGATTTTCTAATATATAGAATTTTCAAATAATACAATTTCCATTTAATAAAATTTATGTCTAGAATATTTTTCCTAAAGAAAAATTTTTATTTATCAAAATTGTTCTTTTGTCAAATTTCTATTTATCCGAATATTCACTTAAAAGTATTTTTATTAATCGCGGCTTATGGGGTTTTTGGGGTAGCATATTAGAAATTCGAAGCTAATTTTCGAATTAGGCCTATAACCCAATGTAAGATCCCACAGTCCAATATTTTGGTCATATACTTCACACGTTAAAACACATAATTTCATATGGATTAAGAATTTGATTCTGAAAATTAGAGGATTTTATTAAACAAAAACAACCAATGTTTTGAGTTCACAAATGTAGATCTTTTTGTTAGGAACAACTTTTATCTTGAAAATTTTTTATAAAAATTCGTATTTTTGGAGATATTTGCAAGTTTCCATATTTTTTGAGCAAAATACATTCTGCGTGCTAGCGCTAGAGACACGCAACGCTGCACAAAAAACGTGATAACTTTTTTGCTAACTGCGATTCACGAAATTTTAAAACGGTTTTCGAATCCTTATGAAATTCCCTTTCCAATAAACTTTGGATCAACTTTCTACGACAACGAGAACATAGTTTATTTTTTAAATAAACAATTAATTTTGCAATAACAATTATTAAAAATCAAAAATTTTTAATTTTCAAATTTTCAACAAAAACTGTATCATTTTCTGTGTAAGTATACTAATTTTTATAAAGATCCGTTCAATTAGTTCTAAGATATTCATTTTTTAACTTAAGACTACAAAAAACTTCAATTGTTTATAAATTTGAGAAATTTAATTTTTTTGAAAAATCCTTTGAGGCAGTTTTTCAACTCATAATAATGTTTTAATTTTCTATATTTCCAAGCAAATACAGTACATCTTTAATTTGGGTTATCCACTTCAGGAATTTTTACTCACATGTGTACGTATAGTTTGTATAATGTGCTTTATTACGAATTTGATATATTGTTGTAAAAATTTTCTTTTATAACTTATACAACATAACTTTTGTTTAGAAAGAACAATGCTGTAACGATTGAAAATCTTTTGAATGTTTTAAGTTTTCTTCTTTTCTGTTCTCGACCTCCGATTCGTTTTTCTCTTTTATTATTAGCTACTCGTAAAACACCCACACGACCTTTGATAGCTATTACCCTACTTTCTTCTACATGCCAATCATGTTCAATTGCAGTACGATTTATTTTTTAGGATTGCATCTACATAATAAAACTAGAAAAGTACAAAATAAATTTTTTTACATGTAGAACAAATAACAATAATACCGGTTGCTTTTAATCCTACTTTAAGCTGCTGTGCCCTTAACGGTCCTCTAGAAAAATTAACAGGTATGACAAAAATATGTGTAAAAATTAAAAGGTAATTTACAGCTAAAATAAATTGCTTTTAATTTTATGTGAATTATAAAAAAAAACATTATTCTATTTTAAAAAAGTCTGGTGATTAATTGTTTTAGTGTCAAGTACATAACTTCAAAACTATCCCACTCTGAAAGTCAATAAACAAACTTTTTGTTCATTGAACTTGCTGGTTAGTTTTGACGTTATTACTCATAAAAGTAAAAGAAATTGATATCAATTAACTACTATCCTTTTTTAAAAATCGAATAACTTTAATCTTTACAATTTGAAGTAAATTATAAACAATATTATATTTCCTACTCTATTAAAAAAACCCACATGGGATTCTACATGAAAACCGATCCCATGTGAGAATCCATGAAAATTTGAAACAAATAAACTTTCTTTCTATCAAAGAAAAATTTGTCAAAGTACAAGGTAATGATAATGATTTAAACGGATTTCTAACCTAATAATTATCATAAATGTAATCTACCTTATACTTTTTATACACAATTTTGTCATATCTGTTAATATTATAGAGTTCTGTGTTTTATTTTGCATAAGTTGGAATTTCTTAGGTTGCTGACTGGAATTTACTTTAAAATCTGGAAAACATGAGTTATGTACAAAAACAGCTTAGTATATTTTATTATTAAATTAACCCGTACCAAAGACGGGTTAAAGTTTAATTAAGGAAAATTTTGAGAAATGCGAGACATAAGAAGTTTATATTATTTTCTTGTGATACTTATTTTTTGAAAAAAGCCACCAAAAAAATGTTCTGGGAGTGTCTTTTGATACTTTCGTAAATTGTTGTCCTACATGAAAAAAACAAAACTTTAAAATTCAAAATCATGTAAAAAAATTTTACAAAATTAGAGGGGGTTGAAGATTTGACTGCTTAGGTGACACTGTCATTTTCAAATCCGTACAACTTCTACTAAACTTTATGGGTTTTATTTGTCAATAGGAATTTTGAAGAATTTTTCTTGTAGTTTAATCACAATGCCAACAAAATTTTTTTGGCTTTGATAACTACATGAAAAATCTATTAAATAAAATTCATAAATTAAATTCGATAAAGTTTAGTAAAGTATTTAAATATGACAGTGTCACCTAAATAGTCAAAACTTCAACCCTTTCCTTTTTTACATAATTTTTTTCAAAATAAGTTTATATTTTAAGGTTTTGTTATTTTTATATAGGTCAAAAATTTATCAAAGAATCAAGCTAATACACAGTGGTATAAAACTGAAATTTAGTGTTCAAAATCATCTATAGGACATAAATCTTAAGGGGTTACATACCTTTATGTGCGTAAAGAATGAAAAACTTCCAAAAATTTCTTTAGCCGTTTTTAAAAATTTGTATAAAACGAAATTTATTTTATCGAATAGTACATATTTCGATGTACTTGTAAATAATTTTATATTAAAAAATATTAGTAATTGTGGAAACTATAGACCTTGTTCAAAGGGTCTTGTAAAAAAAACTTATTCTAGAAATGGCGATGATTTTTCCTCAAAAATCGTGATTTTAGGGGTTTCAAATTTAGTTTATTGACCAAAAAAAAATAAATTTTAGTTCAAATTAAAATTCCTTTGTTCACGCACTAGCTATTGTATGTATAAAGAACCCCTGAAAATTTCATCCCGATCGGTTTAGCGGTTTTTGGAAAATCGTAGTCACGCACCGTAACGATAGTTCTAAAAAATCACGATTCTAGTGCTCCGATTTTTATAAAATT
This sequence comes from Leptopilina boulardi, assembly GCF_019393585.1. NCBI lineage: Eukaryota > Metazoa > Arthropoda > Insecta > Hymenoptera > Figitidae > Leptopilina > Leptopilina boulardi. The sequence goes on from NW_026138009.1 coordinate 173,818, forward strand.
TCGAGAAAATATTCTTAAGAGTATGTACTTTTGATATGTGCAATTAAAAAAAATCGATTTTTTGACCCCAAAAAAAGGTATATAACCCTTTAAACAATTTTAATTTTTCTTTTTGAAAAACCAGTAACGATAAATTCTTGAGAAAACTGTCGGCTTCGATTTTTGTCTCATAAATTATTTAGTTATAATGTTTATAAATAAACAAATAATGAATAAAAAAAAAATTTTGTAAAAATAGTCATATTTTTTTCTAAATTCCTTCAGGCACTTATTACCAAGAAAAACTATATAAAATAACCTTTTAAGGTATAAACAATTGTATCAAAGTATAAAATAATTATTATAAATAATTTTCTCAACTATTCAGTATTCTAGAAAAATTGAGAGAAAGTAGAACTAATGTCATATCATTTTCAAGGTTTTCAGGGTTTGTCAATCTTACAATTGAAAACTGTTAAGAAAAGGTCAACTTTTCTAAACAGGTATTTTTTGAAGGAAAATGACACTAATAGGGTTTATGGCGTCGCAGTTTAGTTTTATGATGTCAAATTGACAATTGATGCCTGTCAAACAACTGTCAAACTTTCTAAAGAACGATTTATTTTAACAAAAATGACGGTTGTCATTGTACCATTTTCGCTAAAAAAATCAAAAAAATCAATAGAAATTTTGCTTGTTTTTCCAAAATACTGGTTTTATGACTTTTCGAAAACAGTGGGGAGTTGTGCTCCACCGCTGAAAATTGAAGAAGAAAACATATTTTTTAGAATATTCTTTATTTACATTATGAAATGTGAAAAAGTAAGATAACTTACATAAAATAAAGTAATAGATGAGATAATAAAAAATTAATTTTAGATAATTTAGATAAAATTAAATTATTTTTAAAATAATTGAAATAAACTAGGTAATTAATTTCATTTACATTGAAGTTTCATTTCACTAAAGAACAATATTTAAATTGTATAAAATATTCTAATTATTCATAAATAATGCGAAATAAAAATAGAGTGCGCATATTAGAATTAAAAATGGTTAAATATGATATGAGGCACAACTCCCCACTAATGCTGGAGCACAACTTCCTATTTTCTACATTTTCAAAATAGTCATAGAATAATTAATACATCGAATGTTTAAACGAATTTTTTTTGTACATCGAAAAGTTATTATTGACAGCTAATTTTTATGCATTAAACATTGTGATTACTTTGAAAAAATTAGTGGGACCTAAACATAAAGAGACAAAAAAACTTTTAGAAAAAAATTTTAACTCACTATCTGTAAAGACATGAAAATTGCTTCCAAAGATGACAGGTACTACTTAAAACGTTAGTTTTTAACGAGAAAAGAATATGCCAATAGTTGAAATTTGTCACATTAATTGCTATAATAAAAAAAATACGGTGGAGCACTACTCCCCACGAGGCACAACTCACCATGTACTCTCCCCTATACATTGAAAGGTTACTTTATCAAATTTTCCTCGTTAATGAGCCCTCAGACCTAGACCATGAGTTCAAAAATGACAAACTTATATATTTGCATCACTATAAGCATGGTCTAGTGAGAAAGCGCAAACCAAAACGCTGCTAAAGGAATTCATCCTAAGTGTATTGACTTTAAAGATGTTTTCTCATATCGGCTTAAAAGCATTCGAGGAAAGCTATAATCATTTAAATGAAAGAGATGAACACCCTATTCAAATTTCTTGTGAAGGAATACACAAAGGACCCTACTTCACAATCTTTTGTAAGATCCCTCGTAAGTTCTTATGAAGTTTGATACACGAGATCCTTTTGTCAAAAATCCATTACAGCAGTTGTGTGCAATCTATTATGGTTTCCTGTGTGGGTCAAACCATTATATTTCAACTAAAGTGGTCGCTGACTAATTTTTAAAAATTATAATACTTTGCAGGAATGATTTTGAAGTTATCAAGATCACGAAATGAAAAGAATTTTATTAAAAATTTAAATATTTATTGTAAAATATGAATTTAAAGTATATGAGGTGCTAAAAACTGTCAATTTTTTAGCCATTAGAAAATATGCAAAAAAACATAGAATTTACCATAAAAATAAAAAAAAATTATTGGAATTTACTAAGAATGAATAAATTTATCATTATCAATTGATATAATTATTTAAAGATGTGAAGTAATATATAAAATATGATTTCCAAGTGCACCTGTCAAATAACCTAATTTTGCGATTTTTATTCATTAATTATAAAAAATAGAAAACATTAAATTAAATAAAAACTTACCAAATATGAAGTTCTTGCCATAAACTTTTAGAATTTCTTTGCACTTTTCTTCTTTTCTATTCATAAGTATGAAAAATTTAAAAAATAAAATAGCTACTTTGTCTATTTTCACTATTTTTGAAAGTCAATAACTTTCTTGGAGAAAAATGAAAAAATATGGGGTTCCGAAAATTATTTAAATACACACTACATATACATTCACTGAAAATTTCGCATTGGTCCCGAAGCTATTTTCGAAGATAAAGTAAATTAAAAATTTCGTATTTTTTAGGCTATATTGACATGGGTTTTAAAGGTATTAAATCAATGTGAAGTTTGTCGTCACCAGTGAACCACCTTCACATTGATTTAAAATCCATGTCCATATAGCCTAAAAAATACGAAATTTTTAATTTACTTTATCTTCGAAAATAGCTTCGGGACCAATGCGAAATTTTCAGTGAATGTATATGTAGTGTGTATTTAAATAATTTTCGAAACCCCATATTTTTTCATTTTTCTCCAAGAAAGTTATTGACTTTCAAAAATAGTGAAAATAGACAAAGTAGCTATTTTATTTTTTAAATTTTTCATACTTATGAATAGAAAAGAAGAAAAGTGCAAAGAAATTCTAAAAGTTTATGGCAAGAACTTCATATTTGGTAAGTTTTTATTTAATTTAATGTTTTCTATTTTTTATAATTAATGAATAAAAATCGCAAAATTAGGTTATTTGACAGGTGCACTTGGAAATCATATTTTATATATTACTTCACATCTTTAAATAATTATATCAATTGATAATGATAAATTTATTCATTCTTAGTAAATTCCAATAATTTTTTTTTATTTTTATGGTAAATTCTATGTTTTTTTGCATATTTTCTAATGGCTAAAAAATTGACAGTTTTTAGCACCTCATATACTTTAAATTCATATTTTACAATAAATATTTAAATTTTTAATAAAATTCTTTTCATTTCGTGATCTTGATAACTTCAAAATCATTCCTGCAAAGTATTATAATTTTTAAAAATTAGTCAGCGACCACTTTAGTTGAAATATAATGGTTTGACCCGTGTTGAAAACATTAACAAGTTGATATTGATGCTCTTTTTCATTTATATGTTTTGAAACTCGTAAGGGGTCATCCATAAACTACGTTATCTATCTTAAGGGGGGAGGGGATCAAAAAGTCCAAAAAAATGCATTTAACATAATAGTAACAAGGGGAGAGGGGATGTAAAAAGAATGAAAAATTTGTAACGTAGTTTATGGATGGCCCCTAACTCGAAGATATCAGGGTCCCTGATTAAGAATTTCATATTAAATTTTCAAAATTAAAAATTTTAGTGACTATCCTAAGCCCCTAAATTTTCCAAAATGAATTTCGGAATTATAATAAGCGACCCAAAAATCCCCTATAGTCGAATAATTTCAAGCAGATTACTTTGATTTATAATTATTTTGTCCGACAGTTTCAATCTATCATTTAAAGTTTTTCTTAAATAATAGCAGAATCGTAATCCGCGACCCCAAAAACTCTCGAATAATAAATTTTAGGTAAATTGAATAAAAAAATATAAAACTTTGTATTATGACTTTTAATGAAAATAAATGTCAGCTAAAAAAATTTTCCAGTCTACTCCAACCGAAAAAAATAAAAATGTAAGAAAATATTTCTGAAAAAAAATGCTATTCAATTTTTACTTTTTTGCATTAGTCTAGCAAAAAATATTAATTAAAAAATGTGATCAGAAAATTTGTGAAAAAATGTAAAAGTTTATATTTAACAATTTTTTCATCGTCGAATCAACAAACAAAAATCAAAGGACCGTGGATCCTTTTTCTCGCGGGAAGTTTGTTCGACTTGGGATTTATTTTTCTTAAGATTTAAGAAATTCCAACTTTAAAAACATAGGGGACACACTAATATATAATTAATTTAATGATAAAAGCAAATTTTTGATTTAACCAATAGACTTCCTTAAAATAATGCTGTGAATAAGGTACAATCATTTAAGTATTTCTACTGAAAAATTCAATTCAATTAAGTCTTAGAAAATACTGAAGGAATTTCCTACTTGTACATATCTTTCTACAGTCCCTAAAATTTACGTTTTTCTAAATCAACATTCTAAAAACGTCTTGTCATCTATATTTAACCATTTGCAATACTTGCAAGATGTCTTTTGATCTTTTTAATTTTCAAAAATAATTCAATAATATAGATATTATGTTAATTCTCAATTAAAGGCATTGAAAATAAGTTAAAAAATTGTCATGTACAATGAACATTGAAGTTGTTTTCGGGAGACGAAAAAATGACTTTATAGGCATTTTTAATTTTCAAAGAACTGTATCGTTTTTTAAAACTAGCCAATTGGTATAATTACGACTGCGTCTCGAAAAAGATTGTTTAGGACCAAAAAAAATTGTTTTTAAGTTAAAAGTTTCAAAAAGGAAAAAGTTAAAAATATTTGAAGTTTAAATAATTGAATTACGCATTGTAATTTTTTTAGAAGTGTATTTTTAAAGATATTCCTTATTTTTGCTATTAGGTGCTACCTACTTTCTCAATTTTTTTTAAATGGTAGTATTTACTCTTAAAATTAGACGATATTATATTATGTCTATTACTATGTTATTGTTTTATTTTTGATTGTTAATGTGTAAAGTTCCATTTAATATAGTGAATGGTTCAATAGACAAGTATTTTATTTACTCTATAAGAAGATTTCGTTAATTTTAATAATTTTCAACACCTTTAAAATGAGTTTTAAATGTTGCATAAAAATGACTTATAATACTATTTATAATTTGTAAAACTTAATTAATAATAGATTTTGACAAAGGTATCTTGCATGTATACTACAAGTTAAATTACCTATTAGTCAACAAATACCTTTGATCGAATATATTCCGCGAGAACTGTAAGCATGATATTTTGTAAATATAATTTCCAAATTATTGTGTCGTATGGTATTGTAAGTTATAAATTGCTTAGTTTTTTTTAAACGATACTAGTAAAAAATATATGTAATTATAAAAATAATGCTGTAATAAAATTTACTTCTGAAAAATAATATTTAGTACTCAGGTTATAGTAAGGCATAAGATAAAAACTTTTATTTTTCTTAGAACTTGATTTTAGAAGTGAATAAGATTTCATAGAAATAAAAAAGTTGTTGTTTCTCCCGGCTGAAAAACCTTGTAGAGGAAAATGTACAAGTTCTTGTACATGTTCATTAATGAACTTGTACATTTTCTTGTACATGTTCAAGTAATGTTCTTGAACAAGTTCAGCATCCGGAATTGAGACATGTTCTTGTACCAGAACTTGTACAAGATCCTGGATACGAAAATATACTTGTACAAGAAAATGTACATGTTCTTGTACATATTTTTTGTGCAGGTTTCATGTACATCTACTTTTACATGAACATGTTTATGTTCTTGTACAAGAACATTTGTTTAAAAATGTTTTTGGAAAAAAATTTGAAATTTTAATAAGTTATTATTATTAACCTTCGCCGGACTGGATACTTTTTATATACACGGTTGACAAGATACCACCCAGGGTGGGCCAAATGTTTTCTTCTTTGTATATTGAAATAAAAACTTAGAATCATTCAGTTTTTTTTCCAAAATTGTTATATGTTACCAAATAATATATTTTATTAATGTTTTGTTGATTTTTTATTTGTTTAAACAATTTATTATTAATAATTTATAACTTTTTCAAATATACATACGACAGTAGAAGAATTTTATAAATTTGTTACCTTTTCTTCGTAGTTATTAATTCAAAGGTTATAAATAAAATAAAATATATAATTCAATTTGCAACAACTATTATTATAAATTGTTTAAACAAATAATTGTTGCTATTTATTAACATTCTTCATAATATTCCTAGAAAATTGCAATTTTTTTCTAATTTTTCAACTTAACAAGCACAACATAATAACACAAAGATTTTATATGAATTTACTATTTAACCAATTGTTTAAACAAATAATTGTTGCTATTTATTAACTTTCTTTATAATGTTCCAAGAAAGTTGCAATTTTTTTCTAATTTTGCAACTTAACAAGCTCAACATAATAAACATGAAGATTTTATATGAATTTACTATTTAACCAATTGTTTAAACAAATAATTGTTGCTATTTATTAACTTTCTTTATAATGTTCCAAGAAAGTTGCAATTTTTTTCTAATTTTGCAATTTAACAAACCGAATATAATATAGCCAGACAGATTTGACATAAATTTACTAATTTAACAATTGTTTAAACAATTGTTGAATTTACAATTTTACATCAAATCTATCTTTTATTATATTCGGCTTGATGAGTTGCAAAATTAGAAAAAACGGAAACTTTCCAGGTGCCGTACAAAAAAAGTTAGTAAATAACAACAATAAATTGTTTAAACAATTGTTGAATTAATAATTTTACATCAAATCTATCTTTTATTATATTCCGCTTGATAAATTGCAAAATTAGAAAAAAACTGCATCTTTCTAGGTACAAAACAAAAAAAGTTAATAAATAACAACAATAAATTGTTTAAACAATTGTTGAATTAATAATTTTACATCAAATCTATCTTTTATTATATTCCGCTTGATAAATTGCAAAATTAGAAAAAAACTGCATCTTTCTAGGTGCAGAACAAAGAAAGTTAATAAATAATAACAATAAATTGTTTAAACAAATGAAAAATGCAATATAATATTTTTTATATCTATTATTTAACATCATAAAACACTCACAGTGAAAAGTCTGCATGATTTCAAGTCTTTTTGTAAAATAGAATTAAAAAAATATCTGAATCATCCCGGTTATCTCCGTACATACATTGATAAAAGTTATAAATAATCAAGAAGAAATTTAAAAAAAAAATTTTTTTTTACATTTTTTGAAAATTCTTAAGATTTTGTTCAGTGACTTAAAATCGCGATTCAATTAAGGCAAAACTTTAGAAGATATGGCAATTTCAATTTTTCTGGCCCACCCTGGGTGGGCATCTTGTCAAGCGAAGGTTAAAACTCTTCACTTATGCATGCTAAAAATTATTGCGCAGCTGTAAAGGCTTAAGAAAACTACTGCGCAGCCTTTAAAGTTTTTAATTTTTAATTTAAAAGACATAAATGAATATGTACAAGAACATGTTCCACATCTGGTACAAGAAAATTTACATGAAACCTGCACAAAAAAAGTATGTACAAGAACATGTACATTTTCTTGTACAAGTATATTTTCTTGTTCAGGATCTTGTACAAGTTCTGGTACAAGAACATGTCTCAATTCCAGATGCTGAACTTGTTCGAGAACATTACATGAACATGTACAAGAAAATGTACAAGTTCATTAATGAACATGTACAAGAACTTGTACATTTTCTTCTACAAGGTTTTTCAGCCGGGCTAGAACCAACATAATAATATTAATCAGATTTATTACTAGATCAGTGTTTATAAAACAAATAAAGCTGTAACTATATATTCTTTTCGTAATGTGTTTACAATATAATTTTATAAGTAACTGGTTTATCACATTAAAATTTCAAAAAGAAGATTGTAAATAATTTTTATATAATTGCAAAACATTATAAATACATGTTGTTTAAGTTGAAAATATTTCATTGTAGACTAATTTAAAAATAATAACTTTTCTTGCAAATTATATAAAAATCTTTAAGGAACACTGCAAAAATGATGATGAAACATTCTACTATTTTCATGTACAGAAAAACCCAACTTTTTTTAACTAATAAACACTAAACTGAGTTTGGATGTTATACAACCGTAGTAAAATGACGATCACGTTAAAAGAAAACATAAACATTATTCAAATATTCTGTCTGTAGACATCTGAAATCGACACAATTATTACTTTAGAATAAATAAAGTGTTATGAGCGACACGGGGCCAAAGGTAGCCAATTGTCAGCATTTATATACAAAAGTACAAATACACAGTTGCTATTACAATAAGTCGACTAAACATATATTTTTTGTTCTAACTGACCATAAACTGCGTAATTTTAGAGAATTAATGCTCACGCAAAGTGATGAGAAGTAAGAATCTGGGCCCCCTGGTTTCCCTAATCTCACCCTCTCCATAATCACCTATATTCCGTCCTTGATACGAAAATAACTATTTTACATTAAATGATGATTAAATCTCCTTTTTCCATTGACTCGTGACTTTCACTAGAGACTAATGTGGTGCTTCGTTAACATTAGATTTTCTAGCAAAATTAACACTGTTCATCAGGTTATTTAATTTCGTATAAGTATTTTAGAATCTTGGTAATAAAGAATATCAAGATTTTCAATTACTTTGAGTAATTCATCAAAATTTTCTACAGCGAGTGAGAACAATAGTGATGATTAAAGATCACACTACCGCTTAATAAATATTATATATCACATACTTAAGACCTGTTTATAAATCAAAGCAAGAATGATATGGCTTACGATATTTAGTGTAGAAAGCTGGATCAGAGATATTCCTGACACACTTATCATTCTTGTTGCTTAAAGCATGTTTCATCTTTCACGAAGTGGTTAAAGAAATTATAAATACTAGTTGTTTAAATTAACGCTTCTCCAAAAATGAAACAACCGATCGAAATGTTGGTCAATTTAGAATTATATAGTAAAAGGAACTTCTAAAAACTGGTCATTATGTACCTTGATTTTTAGGCAAGTTGTAATTTGGATGACTAATAATAATTATAATCATGCAATGATTATAATTGATGATGGTAAATTAAAATGTATATGTGTTTTTTATATTTAAGTCAGGAAATGATCTATGCGATTCTCAAAGGTTCGACCCAATGATTTTCGATTTTTAGAAAAATATTTATAGAGAAGTATAACATTCATCTTTCTTGATGTAGTTCCTTAAGGATTTTTATAATGTAATTTAAAGTAATATTCAATGTTAAAATTGAAAAATTACATGCATATATATTATTCTATAATAATTTAACAAATTTTAATTTTTTAACTAGCTAAAATTGCTAATTAATAATAATTTTTGTTAATTAATCATTATAAATTTAAAATCATTATCATTTGTAAAACATTAGCCAGATTAAAAAATAATCTACTAAAAGAATTTCACTTACCCTGGCAGCAATGGACGTGGTCGGTTTTTCGAGCAAGTCCCACAGCCATTTTTGATATTGGGCACATTTTCCCTCTCCAAATTCTTCTTCTTCCCGTTGCCTGAGCGACTCAGCTTCTTTTCTCATTTCTTCATGTACATGCTCTTTCCGTTGATGATATTTATGTTGACAGCAACTCTCCAGATAAAGTTCATCTACTCCCCAATACTCGAGATCGTCGCTGAATGCAAGGACGCACATCTCGTCAACTAAATGAAGCTTACCAGTCCTGTAAAAGTTGAGAATAGAACTGAAGGACTTAGGATGTCGATCAAAAAAGTACTCATTGTCAACGAGCGAGTAGTCATCACAGAGCTCGGTAATGGCTTCATGGGTATTGCAGTCACGAAGGCGACCTAGTCGGGTGTGTGGTAAACGTTCTAATGTACGCCAGAGAACTTCATGTTTTACACCTCCAACATTTATTGAAACTCTTCGATTCAAGGCCTTCGATCGCATAATCATGAAAGGCTCAGGGGGTAGTGAAGTCATAGATCGGGAATAGGTGCGTTGCTGCATTTGCAGCGGTAGGAACGGCGGGGGTGGCGGGGGCGGGGATGATGATGTAGGAGGTGGCGGGATAAGTGGCGGAATTGGGGTCGGTAAGGGAGGCAATATTTGAGAGAAAGGTGCGTAGCGGACTTCTTTGCTTCCGATGACATTCGTCCCGATGCAATCTGCCGCAGTTGTTGATGTTGCCGCCGTTGACATGGTTGATATAAAAGTAGGGACATCGGTATCGAAACTGAATCCGTCCACATGATAAGCGGTCGGATACATACTACCAATCCCATTTCCATTGCGGTCTGATTCGGCCTGACCTGAATCACTAGGTTCGCTGAGCATCAGCTTCGTCAGCATCAGGTGACTTGTAGCTGGCTGGGGATAGATTGCTCAGTTGGCAATCTTTTCTGCTTATGTTCATCCACCAGCGCAGCCTCTCTCCTTCACTGTCGACGAAATGACCTTGAGCCACATCATTATCTGCAACAAAGCACAATAATCCATCTTAAAAAATATTAATTCGAGTGTTAAATTAAAGAAGATCAGGCTTTGCCAAATAGAACTGTTAAATTAAAAAATAGTTTACCAATAAAAACATCTTTTTTAATTTTTATATGAAAATTTGGTTATGAAATTGTAGCAACAAAATTTTTTTCTTCACAATACAAAAAATTTTAAATCCTATGTAGTAGTATTCTTCCGTTTTATTACTCATGCGGTTCATCTTAATTGGCGACTGATGAACGTCTGATGCCTTTCTCGGAAGTTTAAAAAAATTGCTTGCTCGTTTTGAAAAACCAGCAAAATCAACTCCAATAATGTTACTAATTTTGTTGTTGCAAGTAGTCAATTGAAAGAGTTATAAAAATTATTATATTTAACCGATCACAAATGAAAATTAAAACATTTTTTTAAATGAAAAAAAATAATTATTTGAAAATCCAGTCCTCCTCGAGCACCACATTTATGGCTATGAAATTGAGTCAATTCTAAATTTACGCCCTCGTACTCCACTTTTATCCGACCCTAATAACCTTCGCCCTTTAACTGTCACTTTCTGATTGGTTGCCCTTTGACTACTTTACCTAAAGCAGGCGTTTATAATGTCAAGCCAAGCCGATTATCCCTATGGCAACATACACAAAAATGAGGCAACATTCCTGTGAATTTTTTCAAAAAATATTTATAACTTTGTTTTTTAGAGCGAGTTGAAGTGAAAAATTTAATTAAACTTGTGTTTACTAAAAATCCAGTTTTTTTCGATTTACTCGAAAACCGAAAAAGATAGAGATTTTTTCATAGAAGGAAAAAGATGCGGCATAAAATTTCCAATAATGTGGTAATAAAAAAAATTTTTTTTTTTAAATCGATTTTTTAAGCGTCAGGGGCCAACTCGAACGGCCGTACAAATTTTATGCGCCCTTTTACTTTCCAGCGGCTCATTTATCCTTAGTTTTGTAATTACGACAAAATGACTAATGATTAAACGATTACAAATATACAATATTTTGAGCTATACAAATGAAAATAGAGCTAGAGTACACCGTTGGAACGACCCAGTAAAAAGGAATTATTCAGCAAGCCGTTTGGACAATCGAGCAAGCCGTCTGCTCAATTGTCCAAACAACATCTGGACAATTGGACTGCTTGCTCAATCATCCAATGCATTAGGCCCATTCAACCTACACATATTTAGAGGCTACGCAAAGGAAAAATTGACTTAACTTTATATAAAACTTTTAAAAAATTATTAAAAATAGATAAATATTGAAAAATAAACTGTAAAAGAATCTGTAATTGTCAAAAACGACGATTTTAAGAAATATTTTTACATTCTCATCATAATGAGAAAGTATTAATTTTTTTTGAAAAATGTGAGTAAAATGAAACACTTTTTCTTTTTAACATTTTTTGATTGGAGTGAAAACAACAAAGTTACACAATTTTTTTAAATTTTCAAAAATTTTTATATTTCAAAAAAAATTTTATTCAATTTTTTTTTTTGAAAAACACGAGTAAAAATAAACACTTCTTTCTTTAGACATTTTTTAATAGCGATCAAAAGAAAAAAGTACATCTTTTTTTTAAAAGAAGACAAAAACGGATAAAAAATAGGTAAAAAGCAGGGCAAAATTACTTTAATTTGAAAACATATGTGCGACTATGTATTATTTCTGTTTAAACCACCTTAAATTAACACATACAACAGTACCTTACTCATAATATTCCGAATTTTCTTCTTTTTTTAATTTTTAATTAAAAATTTGTTTTTACATTCTCATCATAATGAGAAAGTATTACATTTGCCCGATTTTTACCAACTTCTAATTTTTGTGAATCTCCAAGTTTCAAGACTTCCTGATGCCAAAAAATAGGTTTTAAACAAATGTCTGTGTGTATGTATGTACTCAAAAAAATTTTTTTTATATGTTTTGAAATTTCTTTCAATTTCCTAATTTACAGATTATTTTTTCTATATTTTTAAAGATATCGATACGTATTTTTTTAAAAAATGATTTAAATTTATCGAGGGATTCAATAGTGTATTGATCTTAACATTTTATTTATCTACTTTTTTAAAATATGATAAAAAGTGAGCGTCGTCGCAACGTGGTTAATTGTGCCTTTCGCTTGGGGTTGCACAGTGGGGCCAAAAACACGTCCGTGGACAAATTAACTTAGAGCCTACAAATTTCAACCGATTTTGACGTTCTTTGAATTGACTTAAAGGTAATAAAATTCCACACAGCGCTGTCGTTTTTGTTTTTTTAAAAAAAAATTTTTCTATTGTTTATTTATTGTTAAAGTTGAAAAAAATTTTTATTCTTCTCTAAAAACTACATAAGTTTTTCAAAAAGGACGGTATTACATCAACAAAGCCTAAAATTGTTAAAGCAATGATTTGAGAACATTTTCTGAGATTTAAATAATTGTTTAAAAATTTTTTGTAATTGTTATTAACAAATTAGCGGACTAAAGACGATTTAATTGTTTTTTTTACTTTTAGCAATTGAAATGCATGTAATCTTTTGTATTTAAGGGCCAAAAGTAATTAACATTGAAAATAATTATTATAAACTAATTATTGTTATTTTTTAAACAATTTTTATAAACAATTTTCTTTATCTTAGTTCTTTATAACTAAATTATTTAAATATTGTGTTAAGTCTACTATATTATTACTCAAGATGAACAAATATTGCTAAATTTTGACAATTTTCAACTTAGCTTTGTTTAAACAACTCTTAATTAACAAATACACAGTGACGTTGTTTTTAGTTGTTTCAAATTCGTTTTTTTTCAAGACTCCTTAATTTTTAAATATTTTTATATTACACCGTCCGACACGATTTTTCACACACGAAAAAATCAATGATTTTCAGAAACTAGGACCAAAAAAAAGATACCCGTGTCTGGCCGTTTTGCTAGATCAGGTCATTTTTTGCTTTTAGGGGTAAAATCAACCCTTAAATGAAAGGTGATAGGAAATCTTGTACAAATAAATAATTTTTTATGAAACCTGGTATCTCGGGGTTTTCCGGGTCGCTGATTACGAATCTGATGTCGGATTTTCAAAATTCAAAATGGCGGATCCAATATGGCGATTGAAATTTATAATAATTCACCAATTCATTTGAAAGTTGTTACTTTAAGGTTTTTGGGGTCGCTGATTGCGAATATGATGTCAGATTTTTAAAATTCAAAATGGCGGATTCAATATAGCGGTCGAAATTTATAAAAGTTCATCGAATTCACTTGAAACTTGTTACTTGAAGGTTTTTGGGGTCTCTGATAACGAATATGATGTCAGATTTTAATAATTCAAAATGGCGGATCCAATATGGCGGTCGAAATTTATAAATATTAATCATTTTTTATAAAACTTGGTGTCTAGAAGTTTTTGGGGTCGCTGAGCACAAATCTGAAGTCAGATTTTTAAAATTCAAAATGGCAGATTCAATATAGCGTTTGAAATTTTTAAAAATTAGTCGAATTCACTTGAAACTTGTTACTTGAAGGTTTTTGGGGTTGCTGATTACGAATTTGATGTCGGCTTTTCAAAATTCAAAATGGCGGATCCAATATGGTGGTCGAAATTTATAAATGTTTTTATGTTATTATTATTATTATTATTATGTTATTATCAGCGACCTCAAAAGCCCCTAGACATCAAATTTTATAAAAAATAATTAATATTTATAAATTTCGACTGCCATATTGGATCCGCCATGTTGAATTTTCATAATCTGACATCATATTCGTTATCAGCGACCCCAAAAACCTTCAAGTAACAAGTTTCAAGTGAATTGGTGAATTATTATAAATTTCAATCGCCATATTGGATCCGCCATTTTGAATTTTGAAAATCCGACATCAGATTCGTAATCAGCGACCCGGAAAACCCCGAGATACCAGGTTTCATAAAAAATTATTTATTTGTACAAGATTTCCTATCACCTTTCATTTAAGGGTTGATTTTACCCCTAAAAGCAAAAAATGACCTGATCTAGCAAAACGGCCAGACACGGGTATCTTTTTTTTGGTCCTAGTTTCTGAAAATCATTGATTTTTTCGTGTGTGAAAAATCGTGTCGGACGGTGTAATATAAAAATATTTAAAAATTAAGGAGTCTTGAAAAAAACGAATTTGAAACAACTAAAAACAACGTCACTGTGTATTTGTTAATTAAGAGTTGTTTAAACAAAGCTAAGTTGAAAATTGTCAAAATTTAGCAATATTTGTTCATCTTGAGTAATAATATAGTAGACTGAACACAATATTTAAATAATTTAGTTATAAAGAACTAAGATAAAGAAAATTGTTTATAAAAATTGTTTAAAAAATAACAATAATTAGTTTATAATAATTATTTTCAATGTTAATTACTTTTGGCCCTTAAATACAAAAGATTACATGGATTTCAATTGCTAAAAGTAAAAAAAACAATTAAATCGTCTTTAGTCCGCTAATTTGTTAATAACAATTACAAAAAATTTTTAAACAATTATTTAAATCTCAGAAAATGTTCTCAAATCATTGCTTTAACAATTTTAGGCTTTGTTGATGTAATACCGTCCTTTTTGAAAAACTTATGTAGTTTTTAGAGAAGAATAAAAAATTTTTTCAACTTTAACAATAAATAAACAATAGAAAAAATTTTTTTTTAAAAAAACAAAAACGACAGCGCTGTGTGGAATTTTATTACCTTTAAGTCAATTCAAAGAACGTCAAAATCGGTTGAAATTTGTAGGCTCTAAGTTAATTTGTCCACGGACGTGTTTTTGGCCCCACTGTGGCGGTTGGTTGTGCCGCTATCAATTGCTACATAACCATAATCTACTATTGCCTCGTTTGTTCGAATAGTTATTCCAACCCGAAATTAAGAGTAAAGTTGATTCAATGCATACACAGAAAAAACCTAGTCTCATTTTTGTTGCACATCAAAATGAGCCGCCCACACGGTTCATTCTGAGTTTAGTTTTTTTCTGTGTAGTTTACAAAAACTGGGCACATTTAAAATGTGTGAAGGGTAAAAAAAGGGTCAATTATATGTGTGTCAATTGTAATTTAAATAAATGTCATTCGGAACAAGTATTCATGTCTTAAAAATTATTTATTTATCAGAAAGAATAGCCAAGCCCTTTCTTTTACTTTGGCCTAGCAGAGTTCCTGACGCCTCAACCAATCCAGAGAAGCGCGCCACCTCCAGTCCGCCAGCCAACGAGTGGGAGCAGAGAGGGAAGTCACCACTAGTATACTACACTTCCAGATAAGTATTGTAAGTATAATGCATATCTCTTGATACGCTGTCTAGACTCGAGAGCATGTATCAAGTTTTCGCAATGATTTTTTAATGATGCTGAATGTTAAAAAAATCAATTAATTAATTCAAAGTTACAAAAGGGAAGACTCGAATAAATTGTTTGTTGGGCGCCAGTCCTTTCTTGGGACAAAAATAAAAATAAATAAATAATTAGGGGACAAAAGAATTAAATTGATTAAATACAATAAATAAATTTTTCTTTAATCATTGAATTAGTCTGGAAAAATACACAAGGCCACCAGACAAATTATTTTTTGGAGACTTTCAAATTCGACAATTAAATCAAAATTATTCTTGATTGTCAAATTAGTCTGAAGAGTACACACGGCCACCAGGCTTTTACTCAAAGACTGTCAAATTCAATAATCAAGGGAAACTTAAAGCAAAGAAATGATTCAAAATTCAAATTAAATTAAAATAGTCTTCCTTTTACTCGGCCTGCCGCAGTCCCAATTCTTGGTTAACAGTAGAGAGGGCGATTCGGAAAAGCCATATTCGAAAAGATTTAATTTTTTAATTTAAATAAAACATCAGATTTTATAAACAAAAGGTTAATAAATTTCTTTATTTAAATTTTTAAACATTATAAAAAATTTGAGTCAAGGCTTGATATAATGCAAGAAAAATAATTACTTATTCTTTCTTTTTAAAAGAATAAGGATTCTTTAATTCGAGGAATGGAAAAAGATGGAAAATGGAAATGTATACAATAATTATAAAATAATTAAATGAATGACATTTCAATCAATTTTTAAATAAAAATTATAAATTAAATTTAGAGAATTAAATTCATTCTTAAATAAATTCAAAATCAATTAAATTCAAAAGAAATCATATTAAATTAAATTCTAAATTAAATTAAATTCAGATTTAAAAAAAATTTATTATTGAAAAATTCAAACAAATTATAAATCTTGAGACATCATTCGGAAATGAAATAAATAAAATTTTACCAGAGAATTACAAAAATTGATGTGTTCAAAATGGCTGACGGTAACGAATATCTCCAATGATTAATTCCAAATAATTACTTTTTATTATTTTTGAATCTTTATATCTTTCCTTTATCCTTTTTTTATATTTCCTTTTTATTCTTAAATGATTTATATATATATATATTTTTCGATTGAGATCCCAAAAAATCAAATTAAATTAAATGATAAAATAAAGCGTCTAGCTTACACGAAATCACATTAAAGAATGAATAAAAAAAGACGTTGTTTGTTTTCTCCTAGGAGATTTTCGTTACCAACCAAAAAAATAAATGAATACAAAAAAATAAAAAGATCGGGACAAAAAAGAAAGTTCGACGGTCGTTAAAAAGATTTTCATCTATATCTTGACGCTGATTGGTCCAAACTGATCAAGTGCGAAATTCAAATTTGATAATGAATGTTGTTGACAAAAATTGTTTTCTTGAATAATAATAATACTTCTTCTTGATTAACGATTTTAATACGTTAATCCGACGCAAGATGGTAAATCCTTAATTCTTCTCCAATATAAATATTAATGAATTCGGAATTAATATTGAAATTTGCAAAGATAATGCCACACTCAAGTAAAAATCTTCAAACTTCAAATTGACATAAATCCAAAACATCAAATATTTCATATGGGCTTTGGCTAACCGCAGCAATAGAAGTTTTAAATAGTAATTTAAAAATATAAAATAAAAAAATCATAATAATTTTGAGTGTTTCGCCAGGAAACAAAGTCAATGATATTCTCAGGGTGATATTTGCATAAAACGTGAAAATACTTGACATCTCTTAATTATCCAATTAATGGGTACATCGGAAGTGAATATTCAAGAATCCAAATTTTAATAATAAAAATATATCCAAATGATCGATAATAAACTTCAAAATATCCAATTATTGATGACATCAAAATTGAGGTTAGGTTGACCAATACAAAATATTCAATATAATCAATTTTTCTCAAAGTTTTTCTTAAATCTTGATAATTTTCTTAATTTCTTGTTTCAGTTGAATGTTGGCTCGCAAGTACATAAATAGAAAGGGATTACAGACATTAATTCTTAATATTAAATTATTATTAAATAAGATTTTTCCATTTCTCGAATCCATAATGTGATTTCGTCTAATAAATTTTTGATATTGAAATATCTTTTTCGGGAATAATAAACAAAGTGATTTAATATATTGAAAAATAAATAAACCGTTGTGATTTGTAAAATTGTAACTTTTACAACGTTACAAGTATTAACGGTGTACGTTGTCCAGGCTCCGTAATCTTTCTTCTCTCTCTCACTTCAATGCACGCCGCCTAGGCTATTGGAGCTTCAGTCTTGGTACTTTCTCTCGTTGAATGGCGAACTCTGTCTAACTCGTGTGTTAGGAATAGGACCTTCCTTTCCTTTTTTTCTTTTCTTGCCAAATTCCACCCTTTTCTCTTAATGCACGCTGTCTAGGCTGTTAAGAAAATCGTATGTGATCCATTTTAGAGTTCCGTTTCTTTTGAGAACTTTTTAGATGCTTATAATTAAAAGCATATATGCATCTATTTAATATATGAATCTGTGGGATCAGCCAGCTAAGCCCCCACTTAAGGATTCATTCTTCATTCCATTATGCAAGTTTAATTACACCTCTGAATCCTAAATTTTGCTTATATATATACATTATAAAGCCAAATTCTCGATTCTTTTGATTGCAGGTTCAATAATACCTCTGCGATATATTTTCTAATTAATCTTTATTGCAAGTTCAATCATACCTCTGCTAACTTTTTAGAAACCTTTGTTTCAGCTAAGCAAAATATAATAAATTTGATTTTTATTTACGAATTATTAAATAGAGAAACTTTGTATTAATAGTCTACTTAAAATATTATTGTAGTATGCGAGATATAAAAAACATAACTCATTCCAACACTACACTTAAACATCACACTGCACACATAAAACAATTGTAGTATGAATGACGAGTGTTGTATTGAATAAAATATATATATTGATTTTATATTTTTTGTATTTTATTTAAAGGAAAACTCCTTGGGCCTCAAATTAAAGTTACATTATTTTTATTAAAACATCAATTTGATATAAACGAACACATATTTTCAAAATTAAAACTTTATTATTATTTAATATTAAATGATAACAATTTTCTTGATTTTTTTATGATTGTTGTCTTTAATAGTTTAAGGGGGGAACACCAGTTGTAACTCAAAAAATAATGCTTTTTTCAAGAATATTTTCCAAAAGAACAATGAATCTTTTTAAAGAATACTATTTATTAGTTAAAAGTACATGTAAAAAGCTGTAATTTAAAAGAAAAAAAAAATTTTTTTAACAAAAACTTTTGGAGATATGAGCCATTGAAGTGGCGTCTTAAGAAAAAAGGCGAATTGCGGTGACCAGCATTCTGCAAGTATACTTCGTCTGAAATACAAAAATGAAATTGATTTACATTTATTATAAGATTATCTAGTTCGTGATCGAAGGATTTAAAAAAAAAAAAAAATTTGACAAAATGGCGACCTGTCAAAGTCAAAAGTATGATTTTCGTTAAAAAAATACGGTCGATTTTCAGCTATATAAAAAAAAGTTTTGATTAAAAAAAAAAATCCTTCGATCACGAACTAGACTTATATGTGTAAATGAAGCACACTAAATTTTAAATAAATCGGTTTAATGGTATTCGAGTAATCGTGGTCACCGACTTGGAAAATGTCATTTTGAGAAAAACGCATTAAAAGTTTCAACTTACTTTTTTTTGTTCAGAAGAAATTTTGTTTCTAAGTTACAAAGAGTCATCGATTCCTGGACCATATAATAACTCTTCCGCAGTGGTTGCCGTTTCTAAATCATAGGAAAAGGCCATCTGTCGTTAGGGTCAGGTATGGCTGGCCACCTTGTATGAAGCCACGGGACGCGCCGCTGCAGTGTTCTGTATATCTCATTTATTTTTCACCGGATCAACTTTGAAATTTACAGACACATTTCTAAATATGTATACTTTAAGAAAATGCACCAAAAAAAAAATCGATTTTTCGAAAGTTACAACTGGTGTTCCCCCCTTAAACTGAATAAAATGCACCAAATTTCAAAAAAAATCCATCAATAGGGTATTTGGCAAAATTAAGACGAGTTATGTTTTAAAAGTCCATTAAATTATCGTAAAAAACTTTTCTACTTTTTTGCCTCTATTAATTTTAATATTCGTTTTATAAAAAAATCTCAAAGGAAAAAAAGGTGCGGATTTTACAGGATAGCCTTTTTAAAATATTTTAATTCTAAATTTTATTTTTTTCACATTAAATATGAATTTAAAGTATGTGAGGTGCTGAAAACTGTCAACTTTTTAGCCATTACAAAATATGTAAAAAAACATAAAATTTACCATAAAAAAAAATTATTGGAATTTATTAAGAATGAATAAATTTACCATTATCAATTGATATAATTATTTAAAGATGTGAAATAATATATAAAATATGATTTTCATGTGCACCTGTTAAATAACTTAATTTTGCGATTTTTATTCATTAATTATAAAAAATAGGAAACATTGAATTTCAATTTCAATTTCATTTATTAACGGGACATGCCCTTTCGTACAAAAGTACTCCTAAATTCTAAAAGTTACGTAAGTAACAATACAAAATATAAAATATTAATTTTTAATATTTAAAATATTAAAAATATAATAATATATATTATATTAATAAAAACTTACGAAATATAAAGTTTTTGACATAAACTTTTAAAATTTCTTAGCACTTTTCTTCTCTTTTCTTCATAAGTATAACAAATTTAGAAAATAAAATAGCCACTTTGTTCATTTTCACTATTTTTAAAAATCAATAACTTTCTTGCAGAAAAATGAAAAAATATGGGGTTTCGAAAATTATTTAAATACACACTAAACATACATTCACTAAAAATTTCGCGTTGGTCCCGAAGCTATTTTCGAAGATAAAGCGGATTAAAAAAAATTAGAGGTTGGTAAAAATCGGGCAAATCGTCGATTGAGGGCAGAAACACGCCAATTCAGGTGAATGTTGAGAAACATGACAATCTAAAAAATATTAGGGAAACCTGCCATTCCAGTGAAGATTTCAAAAACATGCCATCTCAGATGTCAAATTTTTGTTGATTGTTTTAGGTTGGTAACACTGTAAACGATAAATTGATGAGTCAAAATAATTAATATTTTGTTGAATATTGATGGTTAAGTCGGTAGAACCTTTAATAATTTTATTATTAATAATTATACTTTTCTTAATTTTTAATATTGATTTCAAGAATAAAATTTTGTTAACTATAATATAACATTCTCAAGAAAGTATTACCAACCTAAAACAATCAACAAAAATTTGACATCTGAAATAGCATGTTTTTGAAATCTTCACTGGAATGGCAGGTTTCCCTAATATTTTTTAGATTGTCATGTTTCTCAACATTCGCCTGAATTGGCGTGTTTCTGCCCTCAATCGACGAAATATAATACTTTCTCATTATGATGAGAATGTAAAAACAAATTTTTAATTAAAAATTAAAAAAAGAAGAAAATTCGGAATATTATGAGTACGGTACTGTTGTTTGTGTTAATTTAAGGTGGTTTAAACAGAAATAATACATAATCGCACATATGTTTTCAAAGTAAAGTAATTTTGCCCTGCATTTTACCCATTTTTTTATCCGTTTTTGTCTTTTTTTAAAAAAAGAGGTACTTTTTTCTTTTGATCGCTATTAAAAAATGTCTGAAGAAAGAAGTATTTATTTTTACTCGTGTTTAAAAAAAAAATTGAATAAAATTTTTTTTTGAAAAATAAAAATTTTTGGAAATTTAAAATTAAATAAAATTGTGTAACTTTGTTGTTTTCACTCTAATCAAAAAATGTTAAAATGAAAAAGTGTTTCATTTTACTCACATTTTTCAAAAAAATTTAATATCAAAAAAAAATAAATAATAAAAAACTTTCTCATTATGATGAGAATGTAAAAATATTTCTTAAAATCGTCGTTTTTGACAATTACATATTCTTTTACAGTTTATTTTTCAATATTTATCTATTTTTAATAATTTTTAAAAAGTTTTATATAAAGTTAAGTCAATTTTTCCTTTGCGTAGCCTCTAAATATGTGTAGGTTGAATGGGCCTAATGCATTGGATGATTGAGCAAGCAGTCTAATTGTCCAGATGTTGTTTGGACAATTGAGCAGACGGCTTGCTCGATTGTCCAAACGGCTTGCTGAATAATTCCTTTTTACTGGGGACTTGCATGATGATAAATATTATTTAGTATAGTATTTTTAGATTTTGCATACTGCATGAAGAAAATTGTTCTCATTTGTCATTTTCAAATAAATAATTTAAAAACCCATATAAAATTAAAAGTTTCCAAACAAAAATCTTTCTTCATAAAACAAACCTTTAAAGTTGAATTTACGCACAAGAAACCGTGTAATTTGTAACATTTGCGCTTGTTCTGCAAACTACACACTCGTATAAGCTCAACTTTACTCACTTGTATCATAAATAACTACTAAATCCTATTAATGAAAGTTTGATTGCTCTCCGCTGTTAATTGGCAAAATTATATACATATATGGCGACCTGTTGGAGCAAATTTTGTGGTAGGTTTAAAAATATTTTTAGAAAAAAATTAAAACGCTACACATTCATTAATTTAAAGACAGCAATTTCTCTCTACCAAAGAACATTTCACAACAAAAATATTAAAGTTGTCAAGAAATTGTTAATAAATAACAACTATTCCCTTAGTTTCATTAATACTTCCACATAACATTAACCTCGACAAAACATGGTAAAAAACCTAACAATAAATATAGTGAAAACCAAAAAAAAATTTTAACAACCTATGTTTTAACTTAGTTTTTAAACAATGTTAAAACCTAAGTTTTTGTACTCTCAAGAAATTTGAGAGTTTTATCCAGACATGTATAAATTATAAATTAATTTAAAAAAATTGAAATTAATATTTTTATAGTTCAATTGAAATAATTTTTTACTTTTTTAAAAAGATATTTGTTTAGATAAATGAGACTATCAAATTGATTTTCTAAGCCCATCAATATTACTCCATTTTATTTGTTTTTTTCTTCTCGTAAAATTAATTCGAAACATATTTATTATGCAAATTCATAAATTTTTAAATTATTTATCATTCTTTCTTATTTACTTTAAGAATTTTTCCAGAAATTCTGCTTACATAATTTGAAGAATTTTTTAAACATTTAAATAATTAATTAAAACCAAAGCAACAAAGATTTATTTTCTAGTTAGATTAATAAAACATTATTTTTCATTTGATTATTTCAATAACGTTTACATTATTATTATTATTATTATTATTATTATTGAACCGTACATTAAAAATGAAATGTTTAAATATAGGGGAGAGTGGTCCTATGTCGGCCCTGTGGGTAAAGTCGACCCCCCCGGGTTTCTCAGAGCTGGCGTTCGCGTCGAATTAATAATTTTGTGGTGTGACATATTAACAAATACTAAAATAATTATTTTAGTGTATGTAAAAAAAGAGTTTGTTTAAAATTATTAATTCGACGCGAACGCCAGCTCTGAGAAACCCGGGGGGCCGTCTTTACCCACAGGGCCGAAATAGGACCACTCTCCCTTAGATATTTTAATAAAGAAATTGAACTTAAATTTTTAACAAAACTCTATAGAATTCCAAACCTTACTTATCCCTCACAGCATGGGATATCCCATTTTCATCCCGCGATATCCCTGAGATAACTGAGAGATATTATTGGGATATATAACATCCCATGGGATATCTCATAGATATCCTGAGGATATAGAATGGATATCCTACATGGGATATCCCTAAGATATCTCTAAGATATCCAAATTTCCGTTCTGTGCGACATTCCACGGGATATCTCTAAGATTTCCACACAGCTAACAAGATGTATACAGTGTAAACGTTTCCGGAACGTCTTTCCAAAAATACTTAATGTAAATCATTTGTTGCAATGTAAAGCTATATTTATACATTTGATGGGAAGAGAATTTAATAAAAAAGTATTATGATTATAATTATGCATTTTATAATTTTGATATTTTAATTTAAAAAAAATTTAAAAACCTCAATTTATTTTGGAGTTAAAGCAATTGCAATAAAATTTAATACCTTAAATTTGTCTAATTTTTATATTTCAAAAGTAAAATATCAATTTTTTTAATTTTCCATTTTTATTATTATTTCCGAAATTTTTCCTTTTACGAAGAAATCTTTCTTAAAGTTGGAACAATAAGTTGTTATTGAGGGAACAAAAACTTAGACTTTAACATTGGTTAAAACCTAGGTTGAAACGTAGGTTGTTACCAAAATTTTTTTAGGTTTTTACTGTACTTAGTACTGCCTATGTTCGGAATTTCAGAAAAAGTCTACGATTCTTTCGTCAACTGCTGTCTTTACTCTCTTCTGTGTTCCAAACTTTCGAATCCTCAATTATTACAGCATTGTAAAACTTTTTATAGTTTGACAATCATTAAACAATATTATTAAAAACTGTTCAATACAGATTAACAAACTGCTCTTCCTTCACAGTTTGTAAATAATTTCTTAACTCCGTTTCACTTTTTCGGTAAAGTTTATGCTTCATTACTCAAAAGTGTATGAAATGTTTTAAAAATTTGTGCCCCGTACAAAAGTGAAATGCTATTTTACGAAAGTTTTGCTAACTTCAATTATTCGTGTAATAAGAAAAAACTATTCTTACTAAAATTAGAATTAAAGAAAAAATAGAAAAAATATAAATGTACATTGCTACCATTATGAGCCCTTTTCATAGTGGTTTGAAGTTTTTTCTTCAATTTTCTCCAAAACTCTTCACTTTTTGATAAAAAAAAAATGTATAGGAACTTGTAAAATTTCGGCACCAGAATTTGAAACAAATTCTTGTATCAGAACTTGTACAAGATCTTGCACAAGAAAACATATTTAATATTTGTATACAAGAGAATGTACATGTTCTTGTATTTATTCTTGTGCAGGTTCATGTACAAGTACTTACACATGAAACCGTTCATGTTCTTGTACAAGTTCATTTGAAAAAAAAAATTTTTATAAAAAATTTGAGATTTTAATAATTTAGAATCATTAAAACTTTTTACTTATGCATGCTAAAAATTATTAAGCAGCTGCAAAGTAGTCCTAAGAAAGTCCTTGTGCATGTTCTAACCAGAACAGGTACAAGTCACTGATTGGGATATAAGTCTGCAATGTTTGTAATCAGCCCATATACGGTATTTCATCAGCGTATATACGCTGATTGAATCAGCTGCATACTTATAGCTGTAGATTAGCAAAGTTCAGCCGATTGAAAATTAGAGAAGAAAAATTTATTTAATTAAAATTACTATTTCTAAATTTTTCAAATAGATGTTATACATTTTATTTCTTGAGAAAAAAAATGTTCTGTTCTTATTTATAAAAAGTGAATAATATGATGCATACGAATTACAATTTACAGATGACGTCCTTCACCCACTTCTGAGGCAATTTTAAGAAAGATAACTATCAAAGTTCGTACCTGATTATATATTATGTCAGGTGGAATTATAGTTAACTGTTTAAGTTATAATACATAAAACATTTCTACTAATCTTAAAAGAAAATAAAAATTTCTATTAGACAATAATATCTTGAAAGATGAAAACTTCTAGTTAAGACGTTAAGTAAATACATAGCTCATATTATGTAAGCCATTTGAATTATTTAATAATCAATTATATTGTCTATAGAATATTTCTATAAATAATATCCGAAAAGTAGGTTACCCATGAAATATTGATTGGCAAGTTTACTGATCAACACAGAAAATAATTCACAAAAAATAATAGACATAAGATAATGGAGGGATAAAGCTATGAAAAACTAAAATATGTACTTTTTCTCCTTGTTTTTTCTTAGACCAAAAATAGCATGAAGGTGAGGATCGACGATCTCGAACTTGAAAATTCTTTTCCTTGCTCTCATTCTTACCAACGTAACACGACATAGCATCGATTCGCGGCCAAGCATCCCAGATTTATATAGAAAAGCTTTCCTACCCTTCCATTCACATATACCAGATGTACACGTACCGAAAGTAGCGCACGCAATACCCCTTCGTTTACTGACTCCCGAATGTCTACGACATACTGGCTGAGTGACCGACAAATATCGATTCCTGGTTATGTGGAACATGCTGCGTCAAGTGGGGTTTGCCAGCTGAGATAATTTGAGTACTTGCATGTATATTGACTTTCTGATGGTACTGTAAACGAGCTCATAAATTAAATCACTAATAAAAATAAAATTACTATAACTACTATTAGAAGTAAGCGTACAAAACAACGTTAGAATGTTTGTTTTTCTCTTTTTTTTAACAAATTATTTCAAACTTCATTTAAACAAAAACCTAATGTTGATTAACTTTTAATAAAAAATGTCTGTATTGATGATAAGTTAAAAAAAAGTCGAAAAATTTCTAAGTTAAAAAAAATATTAAGATGAATTAATATCATGTGTTTTAGTTGTTATTATTTGTATTTTTGATTAATTTCTCATGTTTGTATTTCAAAATTTCTTTTTTTTATTATTTTTATTTTATGTATATTTTTGTCAATTACACAGATCTACAAAATAAGCCTTTTTTTAGTTGTCGTATTTTTTTCCAATGTATTTTTGTGTGCTGAACACAATCCCGAATTCCAAAATTGCGTATCACGTCAGAATTTAAAGTAAAGAGGGGGTAAAGTATCTAAAAACAAAGTTTTTGAGGGTTTTCATTATTTGTTTCTCCTTAACGCGACGTGCTATACACTTCTAAATAGGCTAAAATTAAAGTTTAAAACGTACGTTTTAAGACCCATATGCGCATAATAAAAAAAATTTGGAAAATTGAGATAATGACTTTTTGGGTGGCATGAAACTAATTTTTTTTTATCTTGCCTATATGAGTCTTAAAGTGTAAGATATAAGCTTTAATTTAAGCCTATATAGAAGTCTCTATCACTATCACTATCAATTTTGGAACCGGGGATCGTGTTCAGCACACAAAAATACATTGGAAATCACTCTAATATTTCAAAAAAAATACCTTGTAGACCTATGTTATTGTTAGTTTTTATTTTTATTCTCTTTGTAACTTTTCATCTTTTTATTATTATAAATACTTTTATATCTTCGTTTGTTGTTTGTGATTATTTTTTATATTATTAAAATCCCTAAAGTAGAAAACATTTTGGTTTCGAAACTTTGGAGAAAATTTATTTAAATCTATTTTTCAAAATGTCATTAATCTACCATTAACTAATAATAGTACCATAACCATTGGATTAGTCAATAATTTTGAGAGTTTTTCTCTGATTATCTTCAAATTTTGGGAATATATTCTTGAGATGTTTCACTATAAGAAAAGACAAAAAAATCGATTTTTTAAATGTGTAAATCTTTACCCACCTTTTAGTTTGTTTTTGAAAGATATTATTTAATTAATAATTTTTAAATTTTTAATTTAGAATATCGGAACGCAAATAGGATACGCATACCACACAGCCAGGCTGACTTCAAGTGGTTCATCCTAATAAAAGGTTTCGATTTTGAAGATCGTATAATATACAGGGTGTTCCAAAAGTATGGAATCTTGCAAATATTTCGAAAAGTACGAATTTTTGTAAAAAATGTTCAAGACAAAAGTTGTTCCAAACAAAATGATGTACATCTTTGAAACCAAAAAATTGGGCCCGGAGCCTAATGTTGGGTCCTACAATGAAAAAAGTGATTTTCTTAAATGAGACCACTAATTTTCAGTATCAAATTCGTAATCCCCATGAAATTCTGCGTTCAGACATGTGGTATAAGTGCCCAAAATATTGGGCCCAATCCAAGATATTGGGTCCAAAATTTATCAACAGATAAATAAATTTTAAAAAATCGCATCTTGGAGGGATTTTGAGATCACAGGATTAGAAAATGGAAGCTAATTTTCAAATTGAGCATAGAGCCCAATGTAAGATTCTGCAGCCCAATGTGAGGGCCCAATATTTTTGGAATTTGTATCACAAGTCTAAGCCCAGAATTTCAGAACGATTACGAAATGGAAGGAAACTAATTTTTTTACTGTAGGCCTCACATTGGGCTGCGGAATCTTACATTGGGCAATTTGAAAAGTAGCTTTGAATTTCTAATCCTGTGAATTGGGCCCAATATTTTCGGCACTTATACCACATGTCTGAACGCAGAATTTCATGGGGATTACGAATTTGATACTGAAAATTAGTGGTCTCATTTAAGAAAACAACTTTTTTCATTGTAGGGCCCAACATTGGGCTCCGGGCCCAATTTTTTGGTTTCAAAGATGTACATCATTTTGTTTGGAACAACTTTTGTCTTGAACATATTTTACAAAAATTCGTACTTTTCGAAATATTTGCAAGTTTTCATACTTTTGGAACACCCTGTATATTGATCATGAAAATAAAATGAATTTATTCTTGAAGTTTTTTACCTCATAAAAATTTATAATTATTTCAAAGATTTTATTAAATAAAACTGTGTATCAATTTCAGTTGCATATTTTTTTAAAAATATTTTTACCGTGAATAATGATATTAAAACAAAAAAAAATTATTGCTGAAATACATAATTAAAAACAAGTTAATAAAAAAAGACCGTAAAATATACAAGGTAAAAAATATTTTAAATTTAATTTAAGAATACATAAAATATATCAAATTATGAAGAACTTTTGAATATTAAGGTAAGTGATAATAAATATGAGATAATCTTTCAATTTATTTGTTTATCCATTTTAGTACATTATGCACCAAATGAGGTAAGTCCTAACCTAACATGTAAACTTCGAGTTACAACCAGCTTCACACTAACAATAAAACGAGGTTTCGAGCATATATGGAATTAATATACACGGAAAGAAAAATTGTAATAATATTTAATATTTTGAAATCAATTTTTACTATAGTTGGTAGCATGTAATGGAAACTAACGGATTTCATTAATTATTATTATCATTTTTAAGAAAGCCTGAAATAAAAATAATATTATATAATACCTATACATAGTTAGAAAATAAAAATTAGAAAAGTCATTTGAAAAATTAAAATTTTATTATAGGAAACTCAAATGACAATTTTTATTGAGAATTTTAGAAATATCATTATAAAATGATTACGTTAATTGCTTCAATATTTTTATATTTTGGTATAGCCGATACGAAAATTTCAGAAAAGAAGGTTGGGGAAGAGGGACCGAAGGCAACCGAGCGAGTCTGAACGAATTTAACCGATTGCTAATGAAAAGTCACAATAATTACTTCTGTATTTGGCTATTTTTTCCATTCATTCTATTTCAGTTATATTTATTAAAATGATTTGTTTTTCGAATTTATGTAAAATATATATTGTATTTCTTTAATCATTATTAAGATTAAACTGAATTGAATATAGATCTTATAACCGAGCAACTTGAAAGTTCACATAACCAGTAGTAATTAATTTTTAAAAGTAAAAACATATTTCAAAATTTGCTAATAATAAGTTTTAAATATTTACTCAATTCACTAACTAATTAAATTAGGAGTACTGGTTTTTTAGATTATCAAGAATTTTATAAGAAATCATAAGAAATTCATGATCATTGTTACTTTAAAAAATGACCTCTTAAACGTAGTTTAAGTTAGTTACTGTTTTCTTATGAATATTAAAAAATAATAGCGCATATAATTTAAACTAATAAATAAAACGTTTCTCGCAAGTGCATTAAAATCAATCTTCTTAGTATATAAGGAAATTTTCTACCTTCGTGAAACATGTATATAATATAAGTGTGTGCGTTGCGATATTCTGCGTTTATGTATATGCGTATTTTCGATAAGTTAGGTAGGGATATATGTTAAGAAAATCAAAGCGAACCTGCGTGCGTGTATAGTTGTGTATATATAAACCACACCTGCATCCTCTGCTACAATAGAGAACAATAAACAGCGATGAGCCAATCCTTCGACAGGTAGCAAATAATGAAAAATTTTTTTCTTTTATTTTAACGTCGTTTTCAATTTTTCTTAAAGTTTTAGCAAACGAAATGCGCGCTTCTTAATTCCGCTTCCTTTTTTCATATAGTTTTAGTAAAAATAAGAAAACTTTCTTATGAAATTTAGAATAGTAATATTAATTTCTGTTAAAATTGTTTCTACAAAGATTTTGCTAAAAATATATTAATTTTTAATAAATAGCCTTAGTTTCCATGACTTGCTAAAGAATATACTAAATTTTTGTATCATTTTTAACATTTATTGCAAAGGATTTTCTTTCCGTGTATACTTACTGTTATGCTTTTTGAATGCTTTTTCGGGTTTTGGCCAGCTTTTTTGCGATTTCGACCACTGTGTATTTGTTTAATTCTGTTATATATTGCATCAGAAAATGCTACAATTTTTTTTAAATAACAAAAATTTAATTGTTTTGTTGATTAAATTTTTATTTAAAGTAATGTTTAATTTTGCACAGTTGAATACTACATTTGAAAATCCTACACAAGAAAAACATTACAATCATTTGGTTAATTTAATTCTTAACTTTACGCAGTTAATTTGAACACTTGAAAACTCTACACAATCAAATAAACTTTGTTCAATACAAATAAAATTTAATTTAACTCAACGGAGTTAAATTTTAGATAATAAAATTCTACTGCATACAATTAAATAAATTTTGTTAAATTTTATTTCATTTTAATAAAATTGATAATTCTTTGAATAAGCGGATCATAAACGAATTTGTTGACTACTCGTTGATGCTATCCTGCATAAATTTTGATAAATCGAACTAATTGAACAAATCTGTTTTAAATAGAATATGAACTAAAGTTAATGAGTTTTGTCACGAACTTTATTTATTCTATGTCTCCTTGGCATTGGACAAATTTATCTGTGATTTGCGTAAATTAATTTTATATTGAGTGCGTAGCTGCCAAAGCGATTTGGCCTTAGTTTTTAACAATTATATTTAATTTATACTTCTCTTAAATATTTACTGATTCCGCAAAAAGGGCAATTTTTTCTACTTGTAAGCTTTTACATGTTAACAAAATAAATTTGTTAAAAATTAAAAATTTACCAATTTATTTCATTTTGCAGTAGAAAGAAATTAATTAACTAATTAAATTAATTAGTTAATCAATTCAATATTTAAAACAAAAATAAATCTTTGCTATTAAAAATGATTATTTATTCGTTTTTAAAATTTACAATTTTTTGCAGTTCTTTTTAGTTAAACAATTATAATTTTTATCGAAAAAAATTAATAATTTATTATATTCAAGTTAATAATTATTTGAAACAAATAAAATATTTTTTTACTGTATAAGAATTATAAAAAATATTATTTTGCTTTATTTTTTAATTACTTAATTAATTTTGCTTCCTCGTGGAGGAAGCTTTGTAGTCCTTTCGTTTATAAAATTTTTAAAAAATTTTCAAAAAAAATTGTCTTCTATATAGAAATATGTTATATGTGATCCTGATCCGGATGTATGCGAGTGTGTGTGTGTGTGTGAATTCCTTTTTTGTGAACACGATAACTTTAACAAGTTTTAATGGATTTGCAACTCAATATTTTGGAGTTTACACTTCAACTATTTTAATAAATGTTCAGTAAAGTTTGGTGCTGTGTAGGTGGTTATCAATTAGTTAATTTTTTAAAGCAATAACATAAGTTTACATCTTAAATAAAACTCCCTTTTGACATAGGAAATGTTTACCCTTAAGAAATCACGTCATGGAATAAAAACTGCTTCCTTCTTTCATGAATAGGAAAATTAGATTCAAATTAACCAGGTCATTATTCCAAAATTTGGGGTTTTAATTATAGAAAATGTGAGGGGAATTTCAACTCCTATATGAAAGACTACTTTCGTGTTTAGGTTTTCGTAAAATAATTACGAACCCTATTAATTTAATCATAATTAAATTGTTACTGTGTACATTTATGTATTTTCACGTGTGGATTACGGGAAAAATACAGCTTATTTGATCATAGAATCGATTTTCATGCATTTTCACAAGTAAATTAAAATAAAATAAAAAAATTGAACTCAAGTCTATACAAAAAAAACTTACTCTGTATAAAAACGTATGCGTATAAAAAATAACCTTCTTATATCAAATAGTGTAAACGATACAGGAAGGAACAATTTTCCAAAATTGTTCTTTTTTGTAACATTTACAGTATTTGACATACAAATTTTTATGTTTTGTACCTGAGTATTTTTATACCGAATAAGTCCGTTTCGTGAACGAATCCCTAGATTTTAATGAGAGTTACACTTGTACTCACTTGTCCGAATTTTTGTATGAAAAAAAATAATACCATATTTAAGTAAATACGACATCAATGCACTCTTAATTTGAATCAGTGTAAAATTTCACTGCCATTGTATGAACAAGTGAGAAGTGGGATATTAATTAAAATCAGTGAAGATTCTCACTGACTCAGATTAAGTGAGTATATTATTTGCTTAAAATATGTCTGCATGATTGAAATTACCTCTAACAGAGATAAAATTTAATATTTAGTTTCACTTGTGTTAGAAACCCTATTTTGTTGAGATAATCAGTTCACAGAACTAAGATTATAAAAAGAGACAAATAAGTACCATAATAGTGTCAATTTTTATGGTATTTTACAACAGATACATTTATTAGTAATTTGCGCAACGTGATTTTAATTAGTAACGCGACAACAATTATTTGTCATTACTTTCTTTAGTTTTACTTTTATATCTTAATCTTATTGTTAGTACAATTGTACAAACGGTTACTGTCCGTATATATGTTAATAAATATAGGTAAGTAATAGATACATCCAGAAGAAAGTTTAATATAAAATACAATTTACGGAAGTGTAAAATATTGTTATTAATTAATTAATTAATTCTAACTCTCACAGATACCTATTGACTTTTTTAAATACAATATCGGTTCATTATAGGGGAAGGTGGGGTATAGGAGAGAGTGAGTAATGGGAGCTTTTAAATTACAAGTAGAAAGAGACTTTGAATTTCGTGGAAATAACTCGGAAAACTTGAACAATCTTCCTGTACGTCATACAAAGACAAACGGTCACATTTCTGAAAGATTTGTAGAAACTACAAGGAAAAATCAAGTTTTCGAGTTTTTCTTCTTAAATGGAAAATATTTCTGCAGATCAAATTAAATAGTTAAAAATTTATTATTTAATTATGTTTTGTGATTTTATTAGAGAAAAATATGTGCAGATTTAGATGTCATTCCAGAGTTGTATATTTACTATGAAAATAACTATTCAATACAAAAGAACACTAAAATTTGAGTTTGATAGTCAGTTTTACATACATACATACATTAATAGATTTGTTTGGATGACAGAAATACAACTCTGATAAAATTTATTAAAAATTTTCAAGAAGATATGTATATGTCTTTCTCACACCAACTATCAAGGCTTCGATGGCCCTGCAGTTAGTTTGTTCGGTTCGTAATAGGCGTTTAATGTTAGGTTAGGGTCTTCGAATCTTGGCGTCGGTTAGGATTTTTCAAAATATGCGAGTTGTGCGTTCAATTGCGTTTAAGGCAGGGAAAAAATCATGTACGTGGAATCTACAGAAAATAAAAAGTAACACTAAGTTAAACCTAATAAATCCAATAAATTTATTTTATTTTTTGATTTTTTAAATTTAATGATGGAATCCAATATTGGATCGAGATTGAATTTTAGTATCGGACAAATGTCGGATTCCAATATTGTAACGGTGTAGGAAAACAGTAGCGGTCCGATCTTACATTCCAACATCCTTTCGATACCGAAACAGTACCGAATATCAATATCGATACGATATCAGCATCCGATATCAGACCAATGTCGGATTTCAATATTGGAAGGGTTACAGAAAACAGTAGCGGTCCGATCTTACATTCCAACATCTATTATGATACCGAAACAGTACCGAATATCAGTATCGATACGACATTGGCATGTCGAAATCCGACATCAGTCCGATACTGATCCGGTATCAGAACCCTCCTTGGGGTAATAAGAGAATTGTGTCAGCCAGCAGAGTTTCGTTACCTCGATATGGCTTTTCTTATTTCATTGAAAATTGAACAAGATTGATTTATAAAATTTGATATTGTTGCATATTTAATTGCTAAGAATCAATATTTGTGTTTTGTTGTCTAAAATGTTTTATTATTGGATATTTTAATACTAAAGAAGCTGTAGGTCTTTTTTATGTCAAATATTTTGTAAAATGTTCATCTGTCGACAACTATTTTTTGCAAACTTACTTTTTTGTTCATAATTTCTAATTAATTATAATTAAAGATAAATAACAAAAAAAGTAAAAAATGACCAAAACAATATTTTATTATAACAATAAGTTGGTTTTTTTAATCATTGTCCTGAAGGGGCTCCAATTCTCCCACCTTCCCCTACATCTGTCTTTAACTACAAAAACTTTCATCAATATATGTTTGTTTAATACTTTGTAGTACGATAATATATGTAATGAATTAATGAATTTCTATAAGAATCAATGTTAAACGGTGAGAAAATAAATCACTCATAACTTTTTTCTCACGAACCTATAGGTCTCAAAAATTTAACTACAGAATTTTAAAAGCTTTATCTAGTGCTACACAAAGTTTTATCAAAAGAAGTCTGTTTATTCGATTATCGATAGAATCTCCATAATAAATTATTTTTTTATTTAGATATTACAAGCAAATCGTTTTCTCACAAGTTTTTTATTAGTATAAGTTTTTCTATTCTCCTTTTGCCGACATTCAGAATTTTTCGTATATAACTTTTTAAATATTATAAAGCTACGCCTCATAAACTGAAAGAAGTTTATCGTATGTTAAATAAGTATAATTTTCCTCAAATTCTAAAAAAAAATATATTTTAATGTAATAAGAGATTTGGTTCATTTTTCAAATAAATTTCTTTCATTGTAATAATAATGTTGGCTTAATATTGATGAAATATTGTATTAGTAGAATTTCGTGATATCTATAAAGAAATAAATACTATTTAATGTAATGTTGCCTTAATGTTGTCGTTCAATACTATCCCAACATTGAAATGTAATATTGACTATAGTTTAAGCCGTAATATTCCGAACCTTGCACTTAGTATTGAAGTAATAATACTGCTGTATGTTTTGCTATTTAGATACTTACAATAATTTTTTCTATTATTTTTTTACTATGCATGTTTAAAATTAAAGAACTAAAAATATTTATAATGACAAATACTATTTAGTAAACAATAATAATAACTTTTCACTTCTTTGCTTTCGATTAAAAACAAATTATTTTTTTAAAAAAGTTGATTTGTGTATTTGTATAGTTCTACAGTGAGAATTTGTCAAACTGCCAAGGAATTCCCGATTTACAAATCTGCGTACAACTCGTTTCTATTTAATTTTATTGTATTAACAGAACAATAGCTTTATTATAAAACAGAACGTGTCTCAAAATCTGTAAATTTTACGAAAAATGAATCAGTTTTCTATGAAAATACCAAAAAGATACAAGGTATAAGTTTCAAATTAGTATTATATGTTTCATTTAGAAAGAGATACGTAATTGTGAAATAATATTCTTAACTAAAAAAGATTTGTTGTTTTCTTGAATATTGTTATTAATTTTATACAAAGTATTAGTAAAGTGAAAAGTAAAAAAAGGTTCCTTCTACCTGTGACATATTTATAATAAAATAATATGTAGCACTGCTATAATAAATTTGAAATAATAAAAATATTAAATTTTATTTATTATGTTTCTTAATGTAAAATATAATTTGTAAAATCTTACATGAAATAAAATTTTTTAAATGAATAGTACAGTTTAATTTATAAAAAAAGAGTAAAATATTATCGGAAATAAAAAAATTTTATTGTAAGTTATTATTCTTTACAATGAAAATTAATTAAATTAATTAATATATTTTAGAACTACTGTATTTTTGTTAAGTTATAAACATTTAATTAATAGGAGCTTTTCATTCACAAAATGTCATTGATACTTTTATGGCAATGAATAGCAGTATATCTAGGGGTAGTTTCCTTTTCTTTCACTGCATCGCTATCATCTTTTGCTGTGTCTTACCTCTTTAATGAAGGCAGCATTTAATAGTTATAAAATTAAGTACGTCACACACTCCGCACATAATAAAAATTTTGTGCCAAGAATGACAGAAAGAAGAAATAACGTTGAACCGAAGCACGAAACACAGTCCACCACTTGTTCCACGGGCGCTACTAGCGACGTTTCCCTCATCTATCGATTCCCCCAAGCAAAGAACAACAAAATACGAAAGTAGTTGCAACACCACGAACGAGGTTCCGAGGCAATTAGGTTGAGTCCGACGACCTTCAGGAAACAGTTTTACTCTATACTGTCAATGTCTATGATGGAATAATATTAATGCGGTTTTCTGGGGGTCGAAATTGACTTACAATATAACTAAACGAGTATGCTACTCCGTCAGGCTACTACTGGTTCTACTGCTGATTTTTCGTGACTCTGCGCTGTAGGTGATGGCAAGGCGGCGCTTAAAAATTGGAATCGGTCCAACCATGCGCTTATATGTAGGGAGCCGATTATATCAACCACTACCCTACATATGTTTTCATCATACGTACACTTCGAATTTTTCAATAATAAAACAAATATTAGAATAACAGAATTTTTTAAAAATATATAATATAATTTTGCTTAAGTTATATTCCTATTATCATGAATTTTTCATGAAGTGGTTTTACTTTTACGAATATAACACACCATAGCTAAATTGCTCTTTCAACTCCGATAAAATAATGTTTGCAAACACTACACTGAGTTCTAACTTCCGTGCGGAAAAGTTTATTGGGTTCTAAACGGGGCCCAAAGTGGGGCAGACTGCAGAAAAAAATGGTACAAAAAGTATTTTTGATTCAATTTTATTGTCATTGCAAGGTTTAACGTTTTTGAGGTCATTGTTTCCGAATTTGACGTTTGGATTTTCAAATTCAAAATGGCGGATCCAATATGACAGACAAGTTTTTTTTAAATTGATCAAATTTGCTAGAAACTCGTTAGTCACGGGTTTTCGAGGTCGCTGATTATGAATTTGTTATTAATAGTCATTAATATATTTTTTGTCACATTGTTTTCGCTTTATAATCTCTTCGGTTAAAAAATGTTATTTCTCATCTAATTTATTACTAAATTTAAAACTTTTAAAACATCAAGTTCCCTTTTTTAAATAAATACTTCAGTTGAAGTCGCTCTTAATGTAAAAAATAAACAATTTTTTTATTTTTAAATTCCACAATAATTTAAAAATTTTATTGGAATTGAGGATATAGTTCCGAAAGCGTCCTCCCGCCGATGTTAATAAAACTTGGTATAGTAACGTATTTTGGTAAGCGGATTGCGAAACTGATAGTGAAAATTGGCGCAAATTTAATTATCATGCTGAAAACCATAAAAAACACCATAAAAGCATGATTTTTTGCGATTATAACACATTTTATTTCTAAACATGTACATTTTTTACTAAAAGTGATTATTTTCTGATAAAAATCCAAAAAAATCCACATGCAAAACGGACAATGCGCTTGGACCCCCACCAGAACGAGATAACGGAAAAATTATATGAAAAATAAAATGTCACAAAAGGAAAAAAATATATATATATTAACGTGTAGAGAATTACATAACTCACAAGTTTTCTTAATAATATTTTCTTTAATTTTTAGCAGGTTTTGCAAAAAAAAGTGAAAAATCGTGATAACATGAAATCAATAACTTTTGAAACATATATGACCATATCTCCCTTTTTTGTAAATTAAATTTTTTGTTACTTTGTGCTTAAATAAATTTTGAGTTGCCGAAACCATCGGATTCAACAAAATTAAAAATACTTTACTCATTTATATTATTTTTTAATACAAAATACAAAATGTTGGATTTTGGGCTTTTATTATTTCAAACAAAAACTTCAAGCGACAAAGTTGTTTCTTATGGTATGAAGAAGTTTTTCCTGAAGTTTTAGGGGTGCGTTCACGTAACTCTCTTTCTCACTCTTACCCACACTAAAAAATTTCTTACTCACACTGAAAATTTTTTCATTTTCACTCTCACCCTCACTAAAAAATTTTTTACTGACACTGAACAAATTTGTCATTCTCACTCTCACTCAAAAATTGTTCATTCTCACTCTCACCCACACTCAAAATTTTTTAATCTCATCCTTACTATCGCTCAAAAAATTTTCAATATCACTCTCGCTCTCACTCAGAGTTTTTCAATGTCACTCAAATTTTTCAATCTCACTCACACATAAAAATTTTTCAATTTCACTTTCACATTCAGTTAAAAACTTTTTACTCTCAATGTCACTCTTACTTCAAAAATATATAAATAAAAATATATAAAATCTAAATTTGAGTTTCATTAAAAGTAGAGTCAATTGAAATTTTAATCATTTAAATTTTGTAGGAATGAAATGTAGTGTCTATTTCAAATTTAATCATTGTATTGTTTTAAAAAATCAAAACTTGAAATTTTGTATTTAAATGTTGATGTTGTCATTTCAATATTTCGTGCTACTTAGGTCGATGGACGTAATATTTAATTCATTAAATTCTAAACGATCGAAATTTCAATTTACTCATAGTTGATCAAATTAATTTTTAATTTATAGAAAACTTAACGGATCCAAATTTTGATCTACTTAACTTTCAATTTATCTAAATTTTAATTGTATACAAACATTGACGATACACATTTCATTTAATGTAAATTTTCATCCACTTAATTTTCATTTCTCTGAAATCTTCAATCAATTCATGGTTAATCGAAACAAATTTTAAACGTCTGAGACTACAATTGAGTTGCTCGGAAGAAGAACTCGCTCTTCGCTCGGAAGGGAAAATTTCATACCAGTTGTAGGCATAAAAATAGGAAAAAAAAATTTCAAAATTTTTTTTTTTAAAAGTACTACCTTGTATAAAATATTAAAGCGCGTCTTTTTTTCGTTTGAAATTTTTTTGTAGAGCGAATATTTTAGTTAATAATAACAAAAAACTGACAAATTTTAATTCTTAAATTTCATTTAATTTTAAAACATAAATTGTCATATCTTCAACAATTATTAATAAAATTACTTTAGAATTGATATCCTAACACATTGAAGTATAGAGAAAAGGATAACATAATAAGAATGTTCGAAATCATCATTTGTTTAATAATTTTTAATTGTTATTTAAGGACATATTGATAATCATGTTTTCTTACCTTTGTCGACAAAAAGTCTGCGGGAAAGTTCCGAGTTTCAAGAACTTCCAGTGAGACATTTGTTTATCAATGTGTAATAAAGTTTTTTGTAAATTTACAAAACGATTTATTAAATAGTTTAAAAAATATTCAAGTTTTAAAGAAACTCGTGCAGCCGCATATCACATCGGCACGTAGAGTAGTCTTATTACTCGCAGGGCGTGAAAACATCATCTTCCCATTACTTTTCAATAATATTATTAGTTATTTTCATAATATTATTAATTAAATTGTTTAAAATTATAAACAATTAATAAAAAATTAAAATAAATATACTGTACAAGTTAGTTAATAAGTAAAATAATATTGTTTCAGAAATATTGTTTATAAAGTATACGTTTATTTTTTTTGCAGATAACATATTTTTAAACAATATTAATTTTTAATTTTTTAATATTTAACAATATTTTAACGTTGTAGTTACATTTTTATTTAGTAACATATTTTATGTCACAATGAAAAGTTATAGTTTATCACTTTT
Organism: Leptopilina boulardi; assembly: GCF_019393585.1. NCBI lineage: Eukaryota > Metazoa > Arthropoda > Insecta > Hymenoptera > Figitidae > Leptopilina > Leptopilina boulardi. Next base: position 213,442 of record NW_026138009.1, read on the forward strand.
ATTGTATTTTTTAATTTGATGTTTAAAATTAACTTTTTAACGGTTTTCTTTTTGACGACAAGTATAACATTATATTTTAACATTGTAATAACATTTGTAATTAGTAACATAATTGTTAATACAACCAATAAAAATATTTTATATGTATAAAGTAACAATTATATATTATTTTTATCATACATTTTTTTAATTGGATGTTTGAAATAAAAAACAAACATTTTACTTTTTGGTAACACGTACTTTTTTCGCACGTTTTGAAGTTTTTAAAACTTTTTTTTGTATTATTTGCCTTTTTTAACTATCGTCTTTTTAAATAAATTTTAGAAAAATGTTTTGTCTTTTGGCATCAAATATCGATACAAACTTTTAACATCTGCTATCTTTTCTTTGGTGATTCCAACATTTAATGGTGTTGGTTGTGAGTTATTGATTAAATCATTAAAATTAAGTGTTTGTTTTAAAAAGTGCGTAACGGGTTCAGAATCATAGTGCCCGTGTGGAAATCTCCCCAAAGTCGCCCGAAGTGAGATTGGGCTCCAATCTGGGCCAGACCGAGGCTTCCCAAAGTTTAAAAAATGATTGAAAAAGTAATTTATTTAATTATATAATTATATAAATAACATTCTGGACAAATAAACAAGAAGACTGCAACTGTAAAAAGGTTTAAAATCTTTTTTTTTAGTGAGCTTGTGTAAACTTTGGGTCAACACAGTCTGAGCCAAACTGGGCTGAACCAAAGTGTTCCCAAATTGAAGTTTATTTGAATCTGCTGTTACAAGTCAGAAACGAATTTAATATAAAAATATTTTTAAATATTTTAAACCTGCAGAACCTTTATTGTTTTAAATAAAATAAATAAATTATAGGTACAAAAATTGGTTAAAAGTTCAATATTTATTAACTTTAATTTTCTAACTAATTTATTCAACTAAAATTTATATATGCATATAAATCAAATTTTGATTTGAATACATTTTTAATCGTAATTATTAATGCATATTTTAAGTAAATTAGGAATAAATTTTATTAATAATAATTAAACCTCATTTTAATGTGAACACAGTGTAACAGCAGGCAGCCGAGATATAAACGCTCCTTAACAAACATGAAGAATCGTGAATGTGAAAAATATGCGCAGTCGCAGATTAGTTATTCGGTTTGTAAGTGCCAGCTGATAAGTGTTGATGACACTCGAACATTTGTAGAATTTTATTAAAAAGAAAATGAATAGTAAGGATGAAAACATAGAAAAAAGCGAAAAGAAAAAAAAAAGATACGTAGGCGAGTTAAAAAACATCGTGCTGCTGTGAAATTTATGGAGAATTTTCAAAGCTCAAGTGATGAAGGTAATGTTTGTTGCTTTTATATGCCTATATAAGGCATTCTTTCTGAACGGGAGACCCCTGTCCCCCCAAAATTGGTTTTAACCTGGAGAGTTCTAATAGGGACCAAAATTTAGCTCTTTTAGTCTACTTTTTAATGCAAAGTGGCCAAAAAGGAAATTCAAGATGGCCGGTTTAATATGGCCGAAAATGTGCTCAGAATTCATTAAATTCATTCTAATTTCGTATACCAAAGAAATTCCTTTTGACAGAAATTGTTCTATGAGGTTTTAAATTTTAGCTATTTATGTCTACTTTAAAATGCAAAATGGAATATTTAAAAATCCAAGATGGCGGCTCCAAAATGGCGGATGATTTTTTAAAACTGCCTTAATTCACTTGAAATTTATTACTCGGGGTTTTTTTGGGTAGCTGATTGCGAATTTGGTGCTACTTTTTAAAAATTCAAAATGGCGGATCCAATATGGCGGACAAATTTTTAAAAAAACTTATGAATTTTCTTAAAACTCATCATTTAGGGGTTTTTTGGGTCGCTGATTACGAATCTGATGATACTTTTGAAAAATTCAAAATGTCGGATCCAATATGGCGAACAGAAATTACAAAAAACTCATGAATTCGCTTAAAACTTATTATTTATGACTTGTTTCAGTCTAACCAACAGAGGTAGGACAGTACAGCTAGTATTATTTTTTGACTAACCACCAAAAACAAGACTAGATTATAAACAGGACAGTTAAAACAAGAAAAGTTTTGGTCCAACCACTAAAGATAAGACTAGAAAATAGACCAGACAGTTAAGCCAAGACTAGTTTTGGTCCAACTACTAAAGATAAGACTAGATAAAAGACCGGACAGAAAAGCCAAGACTAGTTTTGGTCCAACCAATAAAGATAAGACTAGATAATAGACCGAACAGTTAGGCCAAGACTAGTTTTGGTCCAACCACTAAAGACAAGACTAGATAAAAGACCGAACAGTTAAGCTAAGACAAGTTTTGGTCCAACCACTAAAGATAAGACTAGATAAAAGACCGGACAGTTGAGCCCTTTACAATTATTTACACTTAATAATAATATTAAAATAATTGTTAAAAATAAATAGTGATTGACAAAACGATACAAGTAAACATAAAAACAATAGGTGTGTAAATAATTTTAAAAGTCTCAATTATGCAAGTAATAGTTTATTTATTAAGAGTGCAAGAATTATTTATAAATTTAAATTAAATACATTTCCTGGATAATTAATTAATTGACCTACTTTAATTTAAAAGTTAATTTTTATAAAACGACGTTTTAACTATTAACGAAAGTTATTTAAGAAATTTAATGTTGATTATAAAACACTTCAGCTAAATATAAAAACTATAAATTTAGCACTTATTATATTTTTTGGTGTATTCTAAATATTTTATTACATTTGCAATTGCCTTTGTTAACGGTTATTGGTACCTTTTGTATGATAGCGATCGAAATATGGAAACGAACGTTTTGTTATGTGTCACACAAAATATATTAAGTAAAAATTGTTTCAAATTTTTAGGGTTATTTTAGTAGGTCTGAAAATAGTCTTAACGAAACAAATCATAAATAATACGTTTTAAGCGAATTCATGAGTTTTTTCTAATTTCTGTTCGCCATATTGGATCCGACATTTTGAATTTTTCAAAAGTATCATCAGATTCGTAATCAGCGACCCAAAAAACCCCTAAATGATGAGTTTTAAGAAAATTCATAAGTGTTTTTCAAAATTTTTCCGCCATATTGGACCCGCCATTTTGAATTTTTGAAAACTAGCATCAGATTCGTAATCAACGACCCAAAAAACCTCCGAGTAATAAATTTCAAGTGAATTAAGGCAGTTTTGAAAAATCATCCGCCATTTTGGAGCCGCCATCTTGGATTTTTAAATATTCCATTTTGCATTTTAAAGTAGACATAAATAGCTAAAATTTAAGATCTCATAGAACAATTTCTGTCAAAAGGAATTTCTTTGGCATACGAAATTAGAATGAATTTAATGAATTCTGAGCACATTTTCGGCCATATTAAACCGGCCATCTTGAATTTCCTTTTTGGCCACTTTGCATTAAAAAGTAGACTAAAAGAGTACTTTTTTACATATTACTCTTATTTTCAAAAAATATGTAAAGTTTTTATTGTTAGGTTTTTAAATTTACTCCTCTGGATCTCTGAATTGTAGAATGATGATATAGACCCATTAGTAAATTGTTATAAACAAATTGTTAATTTGGGCAATGATTTCAATTAACCTAAATGAAACTGATTACTCGGGGGTTTTCAGGGTCGCTGATGACGAATTCGATGTCAGTTTTTCAAAATTCAAAACGGCGGATCCAATATGGCGGACAAAATTTTTAAAATCGCTTAAATTCGCTTGAATCTGGTTTCTCGGAGGTTTTTGGGGTCGCTGATCACGAAATCAATGTCAGTTTTTCAAAATTCAAAATGGCGGATCCAATATCACAAACGAATTTTTAAACATTCATTGGATTCGCTTAAAAAAGTTTTCTTAGAAGACATTTAAAATTTTTAAAAAGACTGACGTATAATTTATATACAGTAACAAAAAGACCTAAATAACAGTTTTCAATCGAATTTAATTTTTACAAAATTGTCTACCTTATTGGATATGCTATTCGATTTTGATTTTTTGAAAAACAAACATCGAATAAGTGATCAGCGATGCCAAAAACCCCTGGGTCACTATTTTTATTAAAATCGATCAAAGTAATTATCTAATTATCTAATCTAATTTTTTTATAACAATTTATAATTTTTTCCTAACATTGGTTTTTTTTATATCTTTAATAACCAGATTCAAGCGAATTTAAGCGATTTTTAAAATCTTGTCCGCCATATTGGATCCGCCGTTTTGAATTTTGAAAAACTGACATCGAATTCGTGATCAGCGACCCCGAAAACCCGCGAGTAATCAGTTTCATTTAAGTTAATTGAAATCATTGCCCAAATTAACAATTTGTTTATATAATTTGTTTATAACAATTTACTAATGGGTCTATATCATCATTCTACAATTCAGAGATCCAGAGGAGTAAATTTAAATACCTAACAATAAAAACTTTACATATTTTTTTGAAAATAAGAGTAATATGTAAGAAAGTACTATTTTTTTATTTGTTTATATTAATATAATTATTTATGCAAATTTATGCAAATTTATGCAAATTTATGCAAATCTCTTACAATTTTATTAAAGATTATTTTAAAAAAAAAATCCAAAATCCAGTGCGATTTGTAGGCTCTGGATTGCTTTAAAACCTACTTTTTGATTTCAAACAACTGTAATGTCACGCATATGTGATAAATGAAATTAAAGTTTGTCATTTAAAAAAACTTAGTGCCTGATTTTTTGTTCATTTTTTACGCATTTGAATGGTACCATATTTGCTTTATATAATTGAAAAAAAATTTTATTAACAGATTTCGAAGAACCTAATTCAATGGATAATTCTTTTGAAAGGGGATCAACAACAATAAGTAGCAATCAATAAATGGATACAACCAGTGGGCAGGGAGTCAATTCAACCTTTTTCAATCCTACAATTACCCGATTCTACACAACCAACTGTTCAAAAAAAACCGTTCATAACGTTCTACCCTTCAATGACTGACCCTACAAAAACGGATTGTTAAATTAATAAAGATACCAAACCGTAACACGAAATACCGATTCTTCAATGACAGATTCTACACATTATGTTAATGAGTAAATATAAAAATTTTAAATACCGATTCTTCAATGACCGATTCTACAATTTTTATCAATGTAGAAGAATAAACAATTTTAAATACCGATTCTTCAATGACCGACTCTACAAATTTTGTTAATCTTTAAAAGGAACAATTAAAATCCTAATTCTTCAATGACCGATTCTACAAATTCACTTTAAAAATAAAAATAAAAGTCCCAATTCTTCAATGACCGATTCTACAACTTTTATCAATGTAGAAGAATAAACAATTTTAAATACCGATTCTTCAATGACCGAGTCTACAAATTTTGTTAATCTTTAAAAGAAATAATTAAAATCCCAATTCTTCAATGACCGACTCTACAAATTTTGTTAGTCTTTAAAAGGAACAATTAAAATCACAATTCTACAATGAACGATTCTACAAATTCACTTTAAAAATAAAAATAAAAGTCCCAATTCTTCAATGACCGATTCTACAACTTTTATCAATGTAGAAGAATAAACAATTTTAAATACCGATTCTTCAATGACCGAGTCTACAAATTTTGTTAATCTTTAAAAGAAATAATTAAAATCCCAATTCTTCAATGACCGACTCTACAAATTTTGTTAATCTTTAAAAGGAACAATTAAAATTCCAATTCTTCAATGACCGATTCTACAAATTCACTTTAAAAATAAAAATAAAAGTTTCAATTCTTCAATGACCGATTCTACAAATTCACTTTAAAAATAAAAATAAAAGTCCCAATTCTTCAATGACCGATTCTACAACTTTTATCAATGTAGAAGAATAAACAATTTTAAATACAGATTCTTCAATGACCGACTCTACAAGTTTTGTTAATCTGTAAAAGAAATAATTAAAATCCAAATTCTTCAATGACCGATTCTACAATTTTTATCAATGTAGAAGAATAAACAATTTTAAATACCGATTATTCAATGACCGACTCTACAAGTTTTGAAAATCTTTAAAAGGAATAATTAAAATCCCAATTCTTCAATGACCGACTCTACAAATTTTGTTAATCTATAAAAAGAAAAATTTAAATCCCAATTCTTCAATGACCGATTCTACAAATTTTGTTAATCTTTAAAAGGAACATTTAAAATCCCAATTCTTCAATGACCGATTCTACAAATTCACTTTAAAAATAAAAATAAAAGTCCCAATTCTTCAATGACCGATTCTACAACTTTTATCAATGTAGAAGAATAAACAATTTTAAATACAGATTCTTCAATGACCGACTCTACAAGTTTTGTTAATCTGTAAAAGGAATAATTAAAATCCAAATTCTTCAATGACCGATTCTACAATTTTTATCAATGTAGAAGAATAAACAATTTTAAATACCGATTATTCAATGACCGACTCTACAAGTTTTGAAAATCTTTAAAAGGAATAATTAAAATCCCAATTCTTCAATGACCGACTCTACAAATTTTGTTAATCTATAAAAAGAAAAATTTAAATCCCAATTCTTCAATGACCGATTCTACAAATTTTGTTAATCTTTAAAAGGAACATTTAAAATCCCAATTCTTCAATGACCGATTCTACAAATTCACTTTAAAAATAAAAATAAAAGTCCCAATTCTTCAATGACCGATTCTACAACTTTTATCAATGTAGAAGAATAAACAATTTTAAATACCGATTCTTCAATGACCGAGTCTACAAATTTTGTTAATCTTTAAAAGAAATAATTAAAATCCCAATTCTTCAATGACCGACTCTACAAATTTTGTTAATCTTTAAAAGGAACAATTAAAATCACAATTCTACAATGAACGATTCTACAAATTCACTTTAAAAATAAAAATAAAAGTCCCAATTCTTCAATGACCGATTCTACAACTTTTATCAATGTAGAAGAATAAACAATTTTAAATACCGATTCTTCAATGACCGAGTCTACAAATTTTGTTAATCTTTAAAAGGAATAATTAAAATCCCAATTCTTCAATGACCGATTCTATAATTTTTATCAATGTAGAAGAATAAACAATTTTAAATACCGATTCTTCAATGACCGACTCTACAAGTTTTGTTAATTTGTAAAAGGAATAATTAAAATCCCAATTCTTCAATGACCGACTCTACAAATTTTGTTAATCTATAAAAAGAAAAATTTAAATCCTAATTCTTCAATGACCGATTCTACAAATTTTCTTTAACAAGAAAAATATAAAGCCCAATTGTTCAATTACCGACTCTACAAATTTTGTTAATCTATAAAAAGAAAAATTTAAATCCCAATTTATTTTATTTTTCTTGTTAAAGAAAATTTGTAGAATCGGTCATTGAAGAATTGGGATTTTAATTATTCCTTTTAAAGATTAACAAAACTTGTAGAGTCGGTCATTAAAGAATTGGAATTTTAATTATTCCTTTTAAAGATTTTCAAAACTTGTAGAGTCGGTCATTGAATAATCGGTATTTAAAATTGTTTATTCTTCTACATTGATAAAAATTGTAGAATCGGTCATTGAAGAATTTGGATTTTAATTATTCCTTTTACAGATTAACAAAACTTGTAGAGACGGTCATTGAATAATCGGTATTTAAAATTTTTTATTCCTCTACATTGATAAAAGTTGTAGAATCGGTCATTGAAGAATTGGGACTTTTATTTTTATTCTTAAAGTGAATTTGTAGAATCGGTCATTGAAGAATTGGGATTTTAATTGTTCCTTTTAAAGATTAACAAAATTTGTAGAGTTGGTCATTGAAGAATCGGTATTTAAAATTGTTTATTCTTCTACATTGATAAAAATTGTAGAATCGGTCATTGAAGAATTGGGATTTTAATTATTCCTTTTAAAGATTAACAAAATTTTTAGAGTCGGTCATTGAAGAATCGGTATTTAAAATTGTTTATTCTTCTACATTGATAAAAATTGTAGAATCGGTCATTGAAGAATTGGGATTTTTTTTTCTTGTTAAAGAAAATTTGTATAATCGGTCATTGAAGAATTGGGATTTAAATTTTTCTTTTTATTGATTAACAAAATTTGTAGAGTCGGTCATTGAAGAATCGGTATTTAAAATTGTTTATTCTTCTACATTGATAAAAATTGTAGAATCGGTCATTGAAGAATCGGTATTTAAAATTTTTATATTTACTCATTAACATAATGTGTAGAATCGGTCATTGAAGAATCGGTATTTCGTGTTACGGTTTGGTATCTTTATTAATTTAACAATCCGTTTTTGTAGGGTCAGTCATTGAAGGGTAGAACGTTATGAACGGTTTTTTTTGTACAGTTGGTTGTGTAGAATCGGGTAATTGTAGGATTGAAAAAGGTTGAGTTGACTCCCTGCCCAACCAGTGATTCTAGTTCTGAGGCTGACGATTCATCGAAGTCATCTTAGGAGATATCCGATTTTGAGTCAATCGAAGATGAAGATGTAGCTGTTTATTTTAATCAGGACGAACACCCCGAAATTCAAGAACTTCGAAAGTGGGCTATGAAAAATAAGATTTATTTGATACACGTGGACCAACAAATAGAGCTGAATACAACATAATATCAATGAAGGATAAGACTGGATCGATGGGTGAATTTGTCTATTTGTGCTTGAAAAAAGGATTGGTTAATTGTGTTACCAAAATAATCAAATTGAGCTGCAATTTAATTGTGATGGCGTACCTTTGGTGGAATCAGGAAACCATACGTTCTGGACAATACTTTGTAAAGTCCATTCTAATCCAAATGTGTATGAACCATTTGCAGTTGCCATTTATTTTGGAGAGTCTAAGCCAGAAGATGAAGATCTATACATGGAAAGATTAATCGAAGAATTGAATGAAGTGATTGAAACTGGGATCGACACTGATGGAGAGCATTTTGTAGTTTCTCTAAAGTGTTTTATATGTGATACTCCAGCTCTATCATTTTTAAAATGTACGGTTGGACACAAAGCAAAATTTGCGTGCGAAAGATGCAAAGTCGAAGGCGAAATTTTAGAAAGAAGAACCGTGTATCCGTCAGTTGATGCTGCTGAGAGAACTGACGCTTCTTTTAGAAACCAAACACAGCTGAGACATCATAATGGCATTTCCCCATTGTTACGAATATTACCGTTAATAAACATAATTTCCATTTTCGTACTCGATAGCATGCATTTACTTTATCAGGGAATAATGAAGAAGCTTCTAGATTACTGGTTTGAACAAGGAGCAAATAGATTAATTGCTTGTTGGTGATCGAAGTGAAGCATCAAGGCGAATGGCGTTACTGAAAAACCAATTTCCCTGTGAGTTTTAACGTCAACCAAGGTCAATGAAATATGTTGCCAAATGGAAAGCCACCGAATACCGTCTGTTTCTATTGCATGCTGGTCCTCTTGTAATGAAAGAACTTTTATCCACGAAATGCTATAAGCATTTTTTGCTTTTACACGTCGCTTCAAGAATACTGTGTTCGGGCAAATTATGCACAAAACTAAGAATAAAAGCAAAACAGTATTTAAAATTATTTTTCGAATTTCTCAAATTTTATGGAGAAACCGCAAAAGTCCTCAATCCACATCATTTAATCCATGTCGACGATGATGTTTTACACATGAACTGCAGCATAAGCAGAATAACTGCCTTTCCTTTCGAAAGTTTACTGGGAAAAATGAAGAAGTGTTTGCGGACTGCTAATAAACCTCTAGCTCAACTGTGTCGCCATCTACATGAGCATTCTTTTGTAAAAAATTCGAAACCTGCTGTACCAGAAATTATGGAAATTTTAAATGAAACCGAGAATAGTATCTTAAAATTAAGATATAAACAATTTGTAATTACGAATTCTTCACCCAACAATGTCATTCTTCTTAAAGACAAAACTGTAGTAAAAGTGAGTGAAATCATTTTAACAGATGATAATGTGATGATAATAGGCAATGTGTGGGAGAAAAAAATAGTATTTTCACTTTTCTATTAGATTTGAGTTTTTTGAACATGTGGGAGTTGCAAAACGAACCTTTGAAAGAGAGAAGAACATTTAAATTGAGTTCTGTCAGCTGTAAATTAGAATGTTTGCGCTTAAATTGAGAAAAAAACTGCCATCAAGAACTTATGTTATTCCGTTATTACATGATTGATAATTTAATTCTTTAAAATTATATACTATTGGTATATTTATATGATTGACAATAAATTGATTTTGCAAAATGCTTGAATCAAACAAATATATTGTTTGATAATATACCTATATTATATTAAAAAAATTAAAAATTGTTATTGTTCCACGATTGAAAATAAATTGATTTTGCATTATTATATTCCTATTTTATTGAATTTAAATATAATAACAATTTATTTAAAATAAAATTATATTTTATTTATTTAAATTTAATTAAATTATCGAATTAAAATTTAAGTGTGAAAAAACAAAAAAATATTAGGAATATTACTTTATAATGATACATAATTTTGACAAAATAATTATTAAAGAAATACTTTCAATTTAAAAAGATAATGTTATCGTTATGAAATTTATTATTTCAAATTTTTTATTATGTGAATAAAAATTATATACTAAGTCAGAAATTCAGTTATTTGTGTTTGGATGTAAAAAGTATTTATATTTGGTTTTATATTTCGAATTGAAATAAAACTAAAATAAAATAGATTTACTAAATTTTAAAAAAGCGCGCCTTTAGTAATCATGATCATGTGACCATTTCTGATTGGTCAACGAAGACTGCGTCCGTGACCTTTAGCCACGTTCTACCTTCCGTTTCCGCCTGAATTTTGTCTGCTCCCATGTGACTGCATGTGCTAAAGATTTTACGACTCACCGACTAAATTTTATTTTTGATACTTTTGGTGAGAAATGTCTTTGGTTTTCATACAAAGGTAGGGACAACAGAAAAAATCACATTTGAATCTTTAAAATATTAACTTTCGAACCCAGGTTTCATTCAGTTTTATCTTGTAATTGCCTTAGAAGTATCTGCGTTTTCATGCGCGTATCTACTCAAGCCCTGGCGGATTGGGTAAACCGAGATGTAACCGTATTGGGTTACGATTCGGTTACGTTTCGGTTACTTGTGAAAAATTGTCGTTAATCGACGAAATATGTTGTAAATAACTATTAAGAATGGTTAATAGACATTTACAGGTCTTATTTATACAATAATAACAATAAATTAAGATATACTTACTCAATAATAAGTGTTTTAAGTGTACAATGCATACAGTTGTTAAGTTACCATATATGTATATTACCATCAGCGGCAGCTGTGATACGCGCATTAAACACTAGATGGCGTTGATGATTACTTTGTGAATGAATTTCTAAAATCAAACACTTGAGTGTCAAATGTGTAAGTGAATATAAGTTTTAAAAAAATAGATCGATTTATTAAAACAACTTTTTTCATTTCTACAAATATAAAAAAAATTTTTCTCAATAAAAATTTTTTTTTCTCAATGACATAAGAAAAATTAATTGTGACACAAAAAAATCTATTTTTCCCTAAAAAAATTTTTTTCTTAATAATAATTTTTTTCCCCAATAAAATGAAAAGATTAATTTTTACACAAACAAATTTTTTTCTTAATAACAAATTTTATTTTTTCAATGAAATGAGAAAAAGTAATTGTGACACAAAAGAAACTCTTTTCCTCAATAAAATAAGAAATATTAATTTTTAAAAAGAAATTTTTTCTGAATAAAAAAATTTCTTTTCTCAATGAAAGGAGAAAGATTAATTTTGACAGAAAAAAAAATTTTTGTTTCTAATAAAATTTTTTTTTATATTTGTAGAAATGAAAAAAGTTGTTTTAATAAATCGATCTATTTTTTTAAAACTTATATTCACTTACACATTTTCTTTCTTTCTTTTGGTTAAATGGCCTCTTGTCCAAGTCGGACAAATAGCCAATACATTTCACGTAAGGTTGATACATCAGTGTAATTCTGTGTGTTATTTCATGTATATATGTAATGTAGTGATCCAGATAAATATTCCAGTAGATCTAAATAAGACCAATCATGTAGTAGCATGGTCCAGCCTTGACACATTAAAGTCAAATGCACATAACTGTCGTGACAGACGATGGAACGAGATTGCGCGGGAAATTTAAATAGAAATGAGGGGCTGATAGTAAAAATGGTTTAAAATAACATTGGGAGCAAAAGTGGGAAAAGTGACTTGGGAGCAAAAACGGGTTAAAATGATTCGTTTAATTTATTGATAAATTCATTATATTATCGATTAAAAAATATTAACAATAGGAAAAAATGCATATTTTATTATAATTAATATTTTTTAATCGATAATATAATGAATTTATCAATAAATTACACGAATCATTTTAACCCGTTTTTGCTCCCAAGTCACTTATCCCACTTTTGCTCCCAATGTTATTTTAAACCATTTTTACTATCAGCCCCTCAAATATTCATATATGCAGAACACGGTTCTCATACATTGAGAGCCGGAGTAAGCGCAAATATGATTTATAATTGTTATTCAAAGTTAACTAAAATCCAACAAAATCCATATAATTATAAGGTTTTTCTTTCTTTCTTTGTTTATATGTACAAAATAAATATAAATGTGTAAATGATACATTTAAATTAGTTATTAATCATATCTTCACTCAATTGGCATGCAAATAAATAATTCCATTGAAAAGGATGCGCATTCTCATTCAGCATAAAGCTGTTTGAACCGAAATCCCTTTTCATTATAAGTTAACTGTATAAATAACACTTAAAGACTGTAGTAGAATTTCCATACAGTCGCTCATAAAAAGAAGAGGAGAAAAGAGAAAAAAAAATAAACAAATAAAAGTTCAAATAAAAATAGAAAAAAAAATAAAAAAACAGAATTCATTACTCCATCACTCTCCTACCCATTTTACCCGAAGTTCAACAATCCCCCAATCAACCCCCAATCATCCTCTTCCCTTCTTTTTCCTTTTAATGTTATTTGTTCATGTCGACCATTACTGAAATTATTACAGGACGATGCCACCACCGTCAAAGAATTTCCCGACACAACGAACCGATCCAGGATCCGGATCAAAAATTAATGGCGTGAGATCTGGCATGTCAGGATCAAAATTTATCATTTTATCGGTTAGATACGAATAAAGAGATGGTCTGAAAGCAGAGAGGACAGGACAGTCTCTAAGATAATGTAGGATACTCTTTTGTCCAGTTCCACATACACATGTAGCATCAATTTGCCAGCCCAATTTCGCAAAGTGTTCACTTGTACATACGTGTCCACATCTAAGTCTTGTAAAAAGGTTCAAGTGCCTACGGATTGCGTGGTAGTCTTTGAACCATGGCACAGTGGCCGATTTCTCGAAAAACCTGGCCAAAAATCGAAAAATGATATGATTTCAACCAAAATTGGTATACCCATGTTTTTTGGGCTTCTGAATTCAAATTTTACATTGGTTGTGTCAAATTCAAAATGGCGGATCCAAAATGGCCGTTTAGATTTTAAAAAACTTTGCTGAAAATCGAAAAATGATACGATTTCAACCAAAATTGGTATACCCATGTTTTTTGGGCTTCTGAATTCAAATTTTACATTAGTTGTGTCAAATTCAAAATGGCGGATCCAAAATGGCTGTTTAGATTTTAAAAAACTTTGCTGAAAATCGAAAAAAGATACGATTTCAATCAAAATTGGTATATCCATGTTTTTTGGGCTTCTGAATTCAAATTTTACATTGGTTGTGTCAAATTCAAAATGGCGGATCCAAAATGGCCGTTTAGATTTTAAAAAACTTTGCTGAAAATCGAAAAATGATACGATTTCAACCAAAATTGGTATACCCATGTTTTTTGGGCTTCTGAATTCAAATTTTACATTGGTTGTGTCAAATTCAAAATGGCGGATCCAAAATGGCCGTTTAGATTTTTAAAAACTTTCCTAAAAATTAAAAAATGGTACGATTTTAACCAAACTTAGTATACTTACGTTTACTGGGTTTCTGAAATCCAAAATATTTGCTGGTATTTTAAAATTGCGTAAATGTGTTAGAGCTTATTTTTTTTAAATTACAGACAGTGCTTAAATTTTAGTTTAAAGCGAATGCGAATGAAGAAAAAGTCAGTCTTTCACGTTCAGTTGCACCGCCGGCCGGTGCAACGCGCTGTTGGTAAACCGCGCTTAGTGAAATAAAAAGTGATACCAAAACTGCAGGGGCAGCTTGGGGCAACTGATTTCAATTAAAATGAATTAAAAATATATTCTAGTTTATGATAATACCAGGTAGAGCGCGGATATCGGTGGATTTCACAACTATTTTCATGATTTACGTTGATAAAACAATACAAAAATCGTCGCCATGAATAGCGATGTTTAATGTCATTTTTTAAAAACTGTACGTTTTAAATGTGATGATAAATACATTCAACATATTTCATACACCTTTGTTAATAATTCCCAAAAAAAGATATTCAAAAATCTGCTGTATATTAGTATACTTTCACTATTTTAACTGTGACGAAAATTTATAGTTATGAAACGTTCTGAGTAAATCTCTGGCAAAGATCACTTTTACTTGTTCACATAATAAATTGGTGATAAAAAAAGTGTAATTTTTTTTCGCAAAATTATGCAGTGAACCCTCCTTTATAATATTCAACAATAAAAAGTATAAATTTCTAAAAAAAATTTTTTGACTTTTGGCCAGGTTTTTCGGGAAATCGGCCACTGTGCATGGACGGGGTTTTTTTTTTCCTATCATCCTAAAATATAAATTACCAGAAGCAAGTTCAGGACAGGGAGGCCAAGTATCACGGTGCCAGGATCTAAAGTCATCACGCATCGAGTCAAGGAGATCCTTGCTTGGAACGCCTTGAAACTTACCAAAATCAAACCCCAGGGCATTTTTAGCGATTCTGTCCGCCGTCTCATTACCGTTGATGCCGACATGGCTTGGAATTCAGAGAAAACTAATTTCTGAGCCTTTATTTATAATTTTAATTGTGTATTTAATAATTTCGTGAATTAATTGGTGCAAGTCTTTAGTATTAAATCTATTATTGACTGAGGCCAAGACGCTTTTCGAGTCCGATACAATCAACGCGTTAGCGATATTACTAGAGTATATATATTTCAGTGCTGATAAGATTGCATAGGCTTCGCATGTAGTTGATGTAGAAAAATCGTTTATTCTCACGCCAAATTCAATAACCCGCGGACAAACATAGCTTGAACTCGCTCTATCGCTATTCTTAGCTTTCGCACCATCGGTATAAAATATTAGATGGTTTGGATAAGACGCACTTACAATAGTTTGAAATTCTGAATCAGGAGAGGGACTCTGTCTAATCGCATATCCAGATTCTAGACCAACCTGAACATGAAACGTAAGTTCTTTCCAGGAATAATCAAGAAGAAGAGGTTTCTGAGTTCTTAATGGATTCTTTGTGAGGTTGATCAGTCGGGAGTACACGTAGACAAGAGGGAATCTACCAAAGTATTCACGAGACTTTCTCATATTCCTAATTCTGATATGCAGTGACTGTAAATTAGGAATCAAGGGGTTCAACTTCCACGAGTAATTTCTTAGAATAAATCTTTCAGAGAGAATAGCTCTTCTAAGAGAAGGAGGGGGTTCATCAACTTCAGCCAGCAAAAAGTTCCGAGGGGTAGTACTCATACAACCAAGGATAACACGGATTGCAGAATTTTGAACACGATCAAGGATTTTTAAATGTGAAGAACAAGCAAACATGAAGAGAGGGCAACCCCATTCAAGGTGAGCCCTGGTAAGACCTTTATAAACCATTAACATGGAAGTTGGGCTTGCACCCCAAGAAATTCTTGCGATCGCCTTAAGGATATTCACAGACTTTTGGGCTTTTTGAGCTATAAGTTTAATATGTTTTTGCCATGTAAGCTTACGGTCAAGTAAAATACCCAAATAAAGAAGGTTATCTTGCACAGGGACTGAAAATTCATCCAGCATTAAATTAATCCTGTCAAATTATTCCCTTGAACGGGAGAATACACATATCTGAGTTTTGGGAAGAGAGAGCGACATACCCAAGTCCAGCAGCCAAGGTGTGAGAGATTGTACAGTTTGTTTCAAGAGTTCTAGCGCATTGACGATGTTTTTGTTCCTGACATATACTAAGATATCGTCAGCATACATATTGAATTTAACGCCTCTCGGCAGTATTGAAGCAATTCCAGAAAGTGCAAGGTTAAATAGGAGAGGGGAGAGTACTCCACCTTGAGGAACGCCGACTCCTAATACTCTGAATCCCTCCTCTAAGGATCCAAAGTATAGATGATTTTTTGAGGTTAAAAAGGCAACAAAGTTCAATATTCTATCCGGCACACCAAGTTCAACAAGTTTCTCATACAGGTCTTCAGGGAGTAAGTTGTTAAACGCTCCCTTAATATCCAGAGCCATGGCAAGTGTACCCTCGCCACTCAGGAAACCATGCGAAATATCAGTTACTACTGTAGCAACACAGTCAAGACACGATCTTCCTCGCCTGAACCCAAATTGATTAACTGGAAGCCAATCCCCATCTTCCGCAACGTGTTCCAAACGTCTATGAACGAGTCGCTCAAAGAGCTTGCACACATTCGAAGTGAGGGAGATTGGCCTATAGCCCTTTCCAGCAGGTTTTGGAATAAAAACAACTTTAGTGTTCCTCCACTGCATTGGATATTTAGAATTGTGAAAAAATTTGTTGAATAACTTAAGGATTAACTTATGTGCAACTGTTGGAAGCTTCTTAATTGTTGAGTATGATATGTCATCTAGTCCAGGGGCAGTGTCTTTTTTACATAAGGATAAGGCGGATGAGTATTCCATTTCAGTAAAAGGTTTGTTCATGGGATCAGGATTGTCACAATGGACATTTATAATCGGAAGTTCGATGGGCGCAACGTTAGGCTGCACCAGATCGTCCTGCAGGGAAGAAAAAATTTCGGAACCAGAATCATTACAGACGTTGGTGGTTAAGGGGGAGTTCCTATTGGCAAAGGCTCTCACAGTATTCCAGATTTTTTTGGAATCCATAGAAGGATTAACATTTTCACAGAACTCTTTGAAAGACTTAGACTTATTTTTCCTCAATAGTTTTTTGACATCGTTGTCAATCACCCGGAATTGTTCTCTAGTTTCTAGGTTTTGTTGTAGGAGAAAGTCTCTTCTAGCAGATCTACGTTGTTCTATTAAGGAATCGCACTCTTCATACCACCAAAGTGGTTGGGATTTGCGCTTACCGGGGTTTTCAGAAGGGTAATATGCACCGCATTCCACAAGTTTGGTTTTGATTTTGTCTGTGAAATCATTATAAATAAGAATCGGATCAGTACCGCTATCCAGATCAATTATCAAGTCGCGAGAAACCGTAGACATATGTCTGGAAAAATCAACCCACGCAACCTTGGTAGTCTTCAGTCTTCTCACCGCTGATCTAAGATATTTGGGAGTGACATCAAGTTCACCAGTAACAAGAAGATGGTCGGAGCCATATGAATCCGGAACAACCTCACATTTAGAGAGACAGGCAAGATGGGCAGAAACAAAAATGAGATCCAAGTTGTTGCTGGATCTACCAAGATTGTTTACCAGAGTTGGAATAGAATCGTTTAAGGTTACCAAATTATAGGAATCAGTAGCATCCGAAAGGTCGATGCCTCTTGGAGAATCATATCCAGCGCCCCAAGTCATGGAGTGCGCATTAAAGTCTCCACAAATTATTGAACAATTATGGGGGTTGAGATCCTGAAGGAGTTCATACCAACACCCTGAAGGGATTACAATACCAGGGGGAGCATACACCGATACAAACTGCAAGTTGCCACCCTCCGACTGAATCCGAACTCCCACTACATCCATATATTGCCTATAACTGCCATCCAATTTAATCGGGGTGATTATTAAACTTTTTTGGCCAAAATCAACGCGCCTCCACCTGGAAGAACCTCTGGCCTGTCACACCTGTAGACGTAATAGCCATATGTCGACCAAGCTGTTACTCTATCGGAAAGCCAAGTTTCAGTGATCGCTAGCAAATCCAAATCATGTAGTGAGAGAATTGTTTCGACTTCTATTTTTTTATTTAGAACACTGCGAGCATTCCAGTTTCCAAATTTCAAATTACCCTTACTCATCTCTTGGATGCGAGGAGCAGGGGAAATATTTTAAGTAAAAGGAGAGAGAAAAAAAAGAGAAAAATAAAAAAAAACAGAAAAATAAAAATTTAAAATTAAAACAACAAGTACGAATTAGTATAACGCAAATAATCAGTATAACGCAAATAGAGAGAGAAAGAATAAGTATATAGAATTTAGGGTGAATGTAACTCAATTCAGTTCATTGGTTAGAGAAATAACAATCAATACTGTATCTCTCTATTATACATTTAAAGAGCGATTGACAAAATAATCAATCGCTGAGCTTAACTGTTCAAACAATCAGTCGACAGTCGAAAAAAAAGTGTCAGTAACACTAGAACGCATAAAATAAATTTCATCTATAGATATACGTGGAATTTGTATAAAAGGAAAGAAACAACAACAGCAATAAAGAGAAGAAAAACCAATAACGAATAAAAAAAACAAAAATATGTTTAAACTAAAAAAATATAAGGGAGATCTGTATTAACGTGTTTAATCGATTTCCTGGCATTTGTCTTTCGGGTTAGTACTACTCATTAATTCGCGGAGACTCTGATTTAAATCAGAAAAGGTATCCATAATAGGATCAGCAAGAGGCTGTGAGCTCATGGCGAGTGCTGGGATCTAAATTTGTTCAGGAGGAGGGACTTCTACCAAACATAGGGCATCGATCTGAGACTGAGAAATTAAAGTACGTTGGTGATAGGGAGTGGAAACATCACTTAGCAGACGTGTTGAGTCTGAAGTATCCATCGGAAGGCCCTCAAGACTCTTCGAGAGGCTCCCAACAGACATCACATCCGTCTGCCGAGAATCGTTGTTCATAATGGAAGGCAAAGGGCTAGTGTTGTTGGTGTGTTCAGGATTAGGTCTCGGAGAGCCATTCAATTCAGATGAAATCTTATCGGAGTTACCCTCATCCATCATTACGGGGGGATCTTTATTTTTGCTAGAAGTACCAGCATCTTCGTCATTACTGATTGGAACTTGCTCTCGACCAGTAGAGTTGGAATCAACTGGATAGGGTCCAAATAATGCTGGGGACTTTCTTTGGAGGAAGGAAATTGAATCATCCCTATTAAGATTCGCAACGTATCGCAACTTTGACACTTCAAACTCCAATATATAGATAGGACACTCCATGGATGAAGCTATATGTTTACCCTTACAATTTTTACACTTCCTAACTCGATTCATGTTAGGACAGAAGTTGGTTGAATGGCCTTCCGAGCAGTATTCACAGTAGGGCCGTGAGGATCGACACTGGGCCATTACGTGACAATATCGCTGACAACGGAAGCAGCGGGACGGTTTTGGAATGACAGGAGTTATCGGGATAGAGAAACCCTCTATGGTGATATTTCTAGGGATCACTACAGAGTCAAAAACAAACTCAACTCGTGAAGATAAAGTTTTATCTTCGTTGAGGCAACGTCTAATAGAATGTATGGACTCTCTGTCATCGGGATCCAGTCCTTCAACCATTCTACCTATAGGACGATCAAGGTACATTTACACCTTCGGTAAAAAAGTTTTTTTTTTTACTTACAAGATTTCGTTCACACGCCGCTTTTCCAATGAGATAGGAAAAACTTATTTTTTGCGGGAATTTTGAATTTTAAGTTTTATTTTAGAAGGTGAAAGAATGTTCGTATTGATAAAATGAAATTATTATTAGAGAAAGACAATTTTCAATTTAATTATATTATAATATAAATAAAGAAGAAGATTTTGTAATTTACAATAAAGTGAATTATTAATAGAGTTTCTCGAGCTCAGTCGATTCAGTTTGTTCTGGCCACGAGAATGAAACACGATGATAAACAGTTTTACGTTCATCGTCAATAATAATTCTCGATAGTTTGTAAGTAAGTATATTTTTAAATATTATTAAAAATAAATCTTGAACTTTTTATTTACATTGATAAATAAAATGTATTGTTTTTGTAGTCTTTTGAGCACGCAGTGTTTTTAATGCTTGACAACATAACCTGTACATATGTATTATATTATTGTAACATTAATGTTTTTTATGAAATAAAAATAAAAAATGTTATTAAACTTCACACATTTTTATGAACTATTATTATTTAAAGTATATATGGTAATTCTTTTGTACTGTTAAACACTTGTTTAGATAATTAAGCTTAATATATACGTATTCGGTTTGTCGTCAAACATCACGAAGGATTAATTTTGCGTGTTTAAATGAAATATTAAAATTTTTATATTTTTGCAAGCAATCATTTAAATAAATCATTAACAAATTTTCTTTTCTTTATTTAATATTATATTATATATTAATATTACATTTATGTGAATAAATCAGTAATATATTTTCTTTTCCTTATTGAATATTATAGTTGTCGGACAAAATGGATTCTAATTACCAAGGAGTAAGTTGTATAAAATAAAAATTATATACATTCTTTAATTAGTATTCGTTTTTAATTTACATCAAAATTCATTTTATTTTATAAATATTTTAAAAGGTTATAAATTATGTGGAAGATGAAGATGAATTTTTATCGGATACAAGTGTGGATGAGGACATTCAAATATTATTATTACTCAGGCGAAAACGTAAGCGAATATCTGAAAGGAGATTTTGGGTTCATCCTTTGTGGAAACGGCGAAAAGAACAAGGTAAAATAAATCATATAATTTTTGTTTAAAGTGTTCAAAAATTGAATTTTTAATTAATTGCTCCCAGTGCACTGATTTATTGAATATTCTGTAGACGTCCTAGGGATATCCAAAAGGTTTCGGGAGTTTGAATATCCATATAATGTCCCAGGGATGTCCATGGACACTCTTTGGACATTTTATGGATATCCGACTGCTGCGAGAATGAGCCGGTAATCCTTGAACGTCCACTGGATTTCATGAATTTTCTACTGCTGAGTAAATATGAAATGTAATCATAAAAGTTCATATATTTTCTGTTTATGAGTGATTCTTATAAATATGAGCTCTTGGATGTTCCGATTAATTTTTTAAAACACACTTAATAATAATTATTGTCAATTTACATTATTTACTTGCAAACTTTAGTAAAAATTGTGTAAAGATTTAAATCTCTCACTTAAATAAATGTTTATCGTCAAACTTTCCTGAACATTTAAATTAAATTTTCGCCTACTCTATTATTTCTTATTTCTATTTTATTTCTTAATATTAAAACTTAAGTCTTATAATTGTATACTCATAATACAAGATACCTTAAACTGGCAATCACTATAAGATTTACCCCTAATTGATTCTTAAAATACATAGGTGAAATAGAAATTGCAAGATATAAATTTCACTACTTTTTAAATATTTTTTTCCTACACATTTTCCATCTTCTGATTTAAGATAATGATGCTGACGCTTATTTATTCTTATTTAAGTTTTTATACATCCTAATACTTGGTAAATTTATTTAAAGATATAATAGATATCTTACTAATTTTTCATACAGGTATTCACGATAATCTTTACCTTGAGATGGCCTTTCTTGACCCATTAATGTTTAAAGAGTATCTACGTGTAAGTGTGGTTCAATATGAAGAACTCTTACAACTAACTGGACCATATTTGATAAGTGCTCCTACAAGAAGAGATGTTATCACTCCATCGCAGAAGCTAATTATTACTTTGAGGTATTATACAGAGAAATATATTTTAGGGGTAAGTTGTACATCTTGTTTTCACTTCATAAACATATAGCTTTATAATAGGAGATATTTAATTTCTTCATTATATTAATTTTTAGGATGCCTAACGTGCATTGAAACTTTGTGAACTAGTAGAGTGACGTAAAATTAGTTATGTCATAAAGAAATTGCGAATTCACCTTGACTTTTTTATCACTGAAATATTAAAGGATTAATTGTTTCTAAAAATTAACAGTCCAAGTTTTTTTAGTGTGAAACTAAAATTAAAATGTGATAGATTTTGGCCTACATTGTTGAAAAAATTTTTTTTATGAAATATTGAATTTTGAAACAGATTTTGAATGAAAGTTTACAATCCTTATTCAAAAACAATCTACGATTTTCAAATTATAAGAGTGTAGAACGTCTAAAAATTGTAAGATGTTTAGATTTTTATTTAATGTTTTTGTGAAATAGAATTTTTAAAAGTAAAGCAAGTTGCATTGCAAAGATATTAAAATCGCTCTCTAACGGTCAATATATATATATATTTATTATTTTTCCTAGTAATGAATCACATAAATTTTAATATTGTATTGAATAAACATTTATTGTTTAGGTTCTTGGCAACTGGAGAAAGCTTCAAATCTCTACAAGGACAATTTCGCATAGGGATTTCTACAATTTGTAATATTGTACACAAAGTTTTGGGATGCATTTGGAACATACTACAAGAAAAAGTCTTAAAAGCACCAAATTGTCCTGAGGATTGGAATCAAGTTATTAGGGGCTTTGAAGAAAAGTGGCAATTTCCTCATTGCTGGGGGGCAATGGACGGGAAGCATGTAGTAATGGAGGTAACTGTTGGTTAACTTGCTAAAAACTCCTTTGGAGGATTTTTTTCATCATTCTTATACAATACTTATACAATTACCAATTACAAATACCCAGTGGGCACAGGGACATGGAATGTCTTTGGGATGTCCCTAGGACATCCCTAGGATGTCCATGTCCGTTCAAAAGACGTCCCAAGGACATCTTATGTCCTAAAGACGTCATTTGGACATAAGATGTCCTCAGGACGTCTTTTGATCGGACATGGACATCCTAGGTTTGTCCTAGGGACGTCCTAAAGACATCCTTTGTCTCCGTGCCCACTGGGTAGCATACAATAGCAATTGGTAATTTTTTGTTTTCCATCAATTCATATTATTTTAATAAGAAATTAAAAAATTTGTTAAATTCATTTTTGAAAAATAATTTTAAACATGAATTTTATGAATAATTATCATCGCCTATTGTAAGCATTAGTGTCTCTCTTATCGTGTTATTTGTAATTAAATGTAATTATTTCAACTGCGACTATAAGTAGATTTATAAATTTAGTAAAACTTTGTTTTAAAATACGAAAATTTAGATGCAACAATTTGTTAGATAGCTTATTATTTTTACATTGTTTTTTAAACTTCGAGACTGTAGTATAATAATACTAAGTATATATTGAATAGGAGATAAAAATTTAAGTAAACTTTATTCATGAAGTTTAATATTTGCTTTATTATTACAGGCACAACCGAATAGTGGTTCCAAAAACTACGACTACAAAGGCCACCACAGTCTACATCTATTAGCCCTTTTTGACGCAAACTACAAGTTTTTAATAGTTGATGTTGGTGCCCATGGGAGGCAAAGTGACGGTGGTGTTTTTGCCAACAGTAACTTGTGCAAACGATTAAATGATAATTCTCTTCATCTTCCCCCTTCTTCTGCATTAATTCCAGGAGGTCCTCTTCTTCCCCACGTGTCCGTAGCAGATGAAGCTTTTGAATTAAATGTAATGTGATGCGTCCTTATCCTGGAAGATCTACAGGAAACTTACCAAATGATCAGCAAATATTTAACTACAGACTGAGCCGTGCTCGACGTATTATTGAGAATACATTTGGCATATTGGTTGCTCAGTGGAGAATATTCCGCAATCACATTAAAGGAAACATGGAGTTGGTAAACTTAATTATACCAGCAGCAGTTTGTTTGCACAATTTTTTAAGAATCAAGGAAGAAAATTCAAATGAATTCGAATGTCATTATTGCCCACCCACTTTAATAGACAGGATTGATCAGAATGAAAAGGAAATTAATGGAGACTGGCGTCATGATTTCAAAATGGATGCTTTTACATCTTTTCAAAGTCGTCGTGAAGAAAAACTTGCTGCAATGTACATCAGGGATGAATTTACAAAGTACTTTTTAAATGAAGGGAAACTCTCTTGGCAGCAAAGGAGAGTTGACGAAGGATCATTCTAAAATTATCTCGAACATACATACTCTTTATGGTAATTTGATTAAGTTAACTTGCATTTGACTACATTTTTATTTCAATAAAATTTAATTTTAATCTAATTCAAAGATTATCTGACGGAAGTAGCTTAGCATAAATTCGAAATTAATAAATAAAAACTTCATTATTTTTTACATGTTAATTTGAAAATACTCTAAAAAATATTCTTTAGACCATGTTACATTAGAAATTTTAGATAAATAAATATTCTAACAATGGAGAATTTGTTAAATTTTTATTCAAGCTAATTCTATTAATTGAAATTGATATTAAATGATTATTCGGTTATATGGATTCCTGTAATGAAATTTTTAAGAGAAAAATATATGTTTAATAAAGAAGGTGATCTGTTTATTAACTACATATTAAATACATATTTATTTAATATCACAAATATTGAGACGTAGTATATATACTGTTTCCAAAAACAATAGTTAATAGTAAGGCATTGGTCGTCAGATATTTTTTTTCTTTTTACACGTATAATCATAAAATACATTACCGCTTAGTTTGTACTTCAAATTTTTTTCAAACAAAAAAATATTAACAGTATTAAGAATACAGATTCATTTAAGCTACAAAACAATCGCTTTTGAAGCAATAAGAATCTGGAACAACTCTTCACGCTACTTATAAGTATATAGTTCAAGACTAGAACAAATTCCATAACTCAGTCTTTGCAATATAAGTATCCCAAAATGCAATTCAAAATAAGTAACAAAATTTAATATATAACGAAATTAAAGTAACCTTGGAATAGGTTAATGAAATAGAAAACATCGTTAAAACGATAAAGATATTTGAAATACCTATTAAAGTAAAAACGAAGTAAAAAATTCAATATTAAAATTCGTTGTTAAATACTGAAATCTTTTTTTTCTCAAAAATGTAATTAGTGATGAAGGCCTGAACTTCAAGCCTATCTGTGGGTGAAAAATTCTGTATTTCTTGACTCATCCATTGACCCCATTGCTGAATTTCGTTCAAACTTTTCCGTGAATCACGCTGCTGTGTCATTTTATTATTAATGTTTTCAATTAAGGCTTCCTCCAAAGGGTCTAATGGTTTCCTTCTTTTACCTGTAATAATATTCTAATCTATTTAAACAAATCTATTGATACATATTACAGAATAGTATTTTATACTCATGACGTAATTTTAAATGCTTTAAAATGTCATAATAAAATGTACAAAATATCATTCAATATATCATTTTTCATTTGACGAAAAAATTCAAACATGAAATAATATAAAATGAACATTGATTCTTATATGGCGCAGAGACACAATAAATAGTAAGTTATTGGTAATTATGTATTTACAAAATGAGATAAGAAATTATAAGTTACATTATTATTTGCAATAACTAAAATTTAGAATATGTAATTATATTTCTGCATAGTAAAAATAGAATCATGTTACAACTTTAAATTCAACGTACTTGAAAAAAAAGTTTCATTCCATGGAAAATGATAAAAAGATTCATTGAGAATTTTCTATTATTTCTACTTAATAACAATGATGACATAAATGGAATAATACGTATAGAACAATATTATAAAATATTAAAGTAACTCACTCGATATAGGAGATTCATTAGATTCTTTCTTCTCGAAACCTAATTTTCGAATATTTGCATGGACAGATTCTTCAGCGATTTCCGAAGAAGAAATGTTGGAAGTCGTGCTATAAAATATGAAGAGAGTAATATCATCAGCTAATTGTCAAACATCTGGATAAACAATGTGAAGCTCGAGTTGTTAACGACTTCTCATTAATAAAAAAGATTATGTTATATGTTTGTTATTTGTTTTGCACAAAATATGATCTATATTTTACTTGTTTCTATACATCAATGAATTGTCACTTAAGGTAATGATATTTAGTGGTTACGTACCCCATATACTTTAAAGTATATGGGGCACGTAAAAATGGAAATGTAGAAATATTGCCATGGTCCGGATCGGGACCAGACCGGGCTTCCCTATTAGGGAATGAAACGCCGCGCCCGATGTGGCCCTGGTCAGGAAATCGAGGTCCTGGTCTGGCCCCGATCGGGCGCGGCGTTTCATTCCCTACTAGGGCCCGGGTAGGGAAATTTCTGCATTACACCTAATAAATACATTACACCTAGTAACTTGACCTTAAGATAAGGGCGCAAATAAACTCTTAAGAACAGAGTACTTTCTTGGAACACGCTTTTTGGGCAATACTTAATTTCTACATCAAATCACTGTTCTTGTATTTATTGCAAAATTCATGTATCGGAATGACGCTCTTAATTAATATTTCCAAAGGGCAGACATAATCAATGTTGACGCAATGTTGTCTTAACATTTTTCGTCAATATTGGCAATATTTTCAAGCAATGTTAAAGCATTATTGAGTTCAAATTGAGTTTTATTTAGGTTAAAATAAGATTTTTTCAATTGTGTTTATGTTTGCCATTTAATACTTGCCTACTAGGATTCATTACTCCTCTAAGGAACGAAAAGTGTTCGTCAAAAATCCAATATTTCTTTTGTTTACCCGCTGCTCCACTCCGAGGTTTAACATTCCTGCGTGTAAAAATATTTTTCAAATAATTGTAATTATCCTTGGCTATTTTAGGTGTCCATCCTGTAAATGTTAAAAGTGGTTGAGTAAAATATGTAAATTTTTTAGATACATGAAAATTTAAGAAAGCTTTTTAGTAATATATTTATTTTATTTTTAAAAATGAGTTTCTTTTTGCAAAAATATCTTCCCACATAGCACCGAAACTTTCCTAAAAATTTATTAAAGATTTACTTGCAAACTTTAGTAAAAATTGAGTAAAGATTTAAATATCCCCCTTCAATAAATGTTTATCGTCAAACTTTCCTGAACATTTAAATTACATTTTCGACTACTCTATTATAAGTAAAAATATGTTATGAAATTTTCAGGAAAGTTTGACGATAAACATTTATTGCAGTGGGAAAAAATCTTTACACAATTTCTGCTAAAGTTTACAAGTAAATAATTCCAAGTTTGCAAGTCAATTTTTAATAAATTTTTAGAAAAGTTTCGATGCCATGTGGGTTTTAATTTTCCGACATATTATGATCCGAATTTCCCGGTTTGTAGCTTGTAAGGGAAAATTTTTATCTAAATACCATTGAATAATATGAAAACTATATTATATAACGATTGAAATAAGTCCAAGAACGTTGAAAAACAATCTCTTCTATCAGGTGTCATTTTTTCATAATTTCATTAGTTTTTAAGGAAATAAAAGGAAAAGTTTCTTTTTTGTTTATTTTCAATGTTTCACCATTTTCAGCTCAAGAAAAAAGGGATGTCCATTCAATTATAGGTGGTACTGTTAAGTGCAGGTATTACATACATTTTGATGGTTCTTATGAACAAGCATGAGAATAAATGTTTCCATTTATAGCATATTAATTTTTATTATTATTAATATTAATTATTAATATCATATTAATAAAAATTAAAATGACATTGTTTTGAAAGCTGTATTCAAATTTAAAAAAAAATTTTTTCTTCTATCCATAAATGTTAACAATATAAATTAATTGAAATATTCATTGAATGATAAATTAACTTAATATGATTAGAGTACTCTATTTCATTTCATAGCGACCAAGAATGAATGACAAAATAAGTTTTTAAAATTTCGTTACAAAATATTTCAGATAAAATTACTTTTTTTCTATTCGTTTTTGTAAATTATGGTGTTTTCTATATTTGCTCTCACAAAAAACGAGTTTTCATAAAGTATTCACCCAAATATATAATCAATAAAATTAGCAAACTGCATATTTTACATAGGATCCTATCTAAATGTCCACATAAAATTCTCGCGATGAATTCTTTAGACAATTTATTTAACTTACCACTGAACTTTTTGGCTATATTAAACCACGCGTTGCCAATTAAGTGTGAATTGCGTTTTTCAATGGGCAATGTAAAATTCCATAAGCACTCATTTTCCTTTACTAATTCCAACAGCGTGATCAAATTTTTTTCAGTTGCCTCAGCAATGCCCATTTCGTTCAATTCGATTTCATTCCTATTTTCTTCATCAACAATCGGTTGGATTGGTGGTGAAGAGATAGTCTCCCCAGTTTTTAGATTCATCATTCTATTTTTCGAATAAGATTGATTATTTTCAAGAGATTCCTCTGCTATTAAATTAGGATTTTTTTAGTACTGATGAAGTTATCAAGTCATGAGAATTAATTTGTGTGGGAGCAGTTGGTGGTAAAGAGATAGTCTCCCTAGTTTTTAGATTCATCATTCTATTTTTCGAATTAGGTTGATTATTTTCAATAGATTCCTCTGCTATTAAAGTAGGATTCTTTAGTACTGATGAAGTTATCAAGTCATGAGAATTAATTTGTGTGGGAGCAGTTTTAACGGTCCACATTTTTTGAGAACCTATACTTGTTTTATAAGTAGCAAAATCTACAGATTCGACACTTTTGACAATAGGAAGATTTTTGCCCTTAATCTTAACTGGATTGTTAATTTGGTTCATATCTGCCTGTAAAACCTAAATACAAGAAACAGTTCCATATTAAGTAAGCTTTTTAATGTTTATAGCCAAAAAATCAATTTTATTTGATTTAATATTGTTTTACATCGCTTTAGTTACTTTTTAAACAAAGATTTAATTATGTAAATAGAAAAGTGCCTTTTACACAATTTGATATCATAGGAATGAACAAATTCGTTGCTTTCATTTTTAAGATTGCGTAATTCGATGCATAAAAAAAATATTCTCTCCTCAATTCTGCTCCTTTTTTATTTAACATCAGAATGACTCAATTGAGCCAACTAGAAGTCAAAATTTTTAACAACATCGTTGGTTTTATAATTACTTGAGTCGTGGAGCAAAGCTTTTATTGGTGAATTACATAAAATTTCAACAATAAAACACTTGATATAAAAGTTTGAAACAATTAGAATCAAATTTACAGACAATAAAAAGTCTCTCTTAAAAAATGTTTACATTTTAATGATATTTTAATATATTTTGAATAAATGATGTAGATTCATTATTTATATTTTCTAAAATACTAACCTCCTCTTCATCTTCATCCAAAAACTCAATATTGTCATAATCGCTTTGGTTAACAATAACATTTCCAATACATGTTATTTTATCAAAGTCTATATTTTGAAAACACCCATGTCTCCATCCGTCTTTATAAGGAACTTTTTCTTTGCACATTTCGCAATAAAGATGTCTCAATACCTAATAATAAATAATTGAAAATAATTAATAGTTTTATTATATGCGTATCTCTAATTAGATTTTTAATGCGACTAATCTTTTTTTCAATTACAATACAATTATTATATTTTATTTATCAAAAATGACATATTTTGCAATTTTTAATTATTAAAAATACGAGATGGCAATTAACATTAATTAATTTTTATATTGATGAAGCCTGATGCTTATTTATATTTTTACCGTTATTTAAAAAAATTTTCATAACTTCAGAGAATTATTTTTGCAACTATAATATTTTTAATATGCTGAAAAAGTTTTAAAATATAATTTAAAAATATATTTAATCTATTAAAATGAATACATCAAAGACAAAATGAGAGTAGAATAATCGTTAGATAATAATGTTACAAAATTATTACATGTTTTATTTACGGTATATTTATAATTATAATTACAGTAGGGATTCGATTATTCGTTCACTTTGTACTTTTATCGATTATCTGAATACATGCCTGCATCCATTTATCCGGATAATTGAGTTTCTACTGTACATGTTATTTAAAAAAAATGTTATTTATGATTTCAAATTATTTGTAAACGTTCTTATTAAAAAAACTTTTAAAGTAAAAAATGTATATATATATTTTTCATTTTATACAACTTACTCCTTGGTAATTATAGTCCATTTTGTGCGGCAACTATAATATTAAATAAGGAACAGAAAATTTGTTAATGATTTATTTAAATGATTGTTTGCAAAATTATAAAAATTTTAATATTTCATTTGAACACGCAAAATTAATCCTTCGTGATGTTTGACGACAAACCGAATACGTATATATTAAGCTTAATTATCTACACAAGTGTTTAACAGTACAAAAGAATTACCATATATACTTTAAATAATAATAGTTCATAAAAATGTGTGAAGTTTAATAACATTTTTTATTTTTATTTCATAAAAAACATTAATGTTACAATAATATAATACATATGTACAGGTTATGTTGTCAAGCATTAAAAACACTGCGTGCTCAAAAGACTACAAAAACAATACATTTTATTTATCAATGTAAATAAAAAGTTCAAGATTTATTTTTAATAATATTTAAAAATATACTTACTTACAAACTATCGAGAATTATTATTGACGATGAACGTAAAACTGTTTATCATCGTGTTTCATTCTCGTGGCCAGAACAAACTGAATCGACTGAGCTCGAGAAACTCTATTAATAATTCACTTTATTGTAAATTACAAAATCTTCTTCTTTATTTATATTATAATATAATTAAATTGAAAATTGTCTTTCTCTAATAATAATTTCATTTTATCAATACGAACATTCTTTCACCTTCTAAAATAAAACTTAAAATTCAAAATTCCCGCAAAAAATAAGTTTTTCCTATCTCATTGGAAAAGCGGCGTGTGAACGAAATCTTGTAAGTAAAAAAAAAAAAACTTTTTTACCGAAGGTGTAAATGTACCTTAAGACATTTATTTTGACATAATGTTAGGGTTGTCGCACAATGGCTTCACGTATGTAAGACATTTATTTTGATATTTAAGAAGTAGAACAAAATAATCATGGATGGCGCTATTTCCTTGGCGGATTGTTTAAAATATTTAAAAATTAAGTCTTGTCCTCCTTCCTTATATTTTCATTGTCCTCAATGAAAGTTTGCAGGTGGAGTTTAATTGAATCTAAACCGTTGTTGTTGTATTTGTACGTCTTTTTCGCATAGTTATGACTCTATACAATATGTATAAATTTTTAATAACTATGAGAGCGATTAAGAGAAGTAATATTTTAAAGGCCATTGAAATGTAGGTGGTTGCGTCAGAAAATATCCCCAAAAATGGAATTTCCATCTGAAAAATTAATTTTTTATAAGTTTTGCTTTTTTTGTGTAAGCACCTTAAAATAATTTTTTTTTTTGAAACATAATTATTAGTGACATAATTCTATGGACAATTGTAATATGATTGTTTGTAACTTTCTTTAAAATAAGGAGGAAAGAAGAAGGCGACCTCCAAATCCCCTTCCTTCTTTTCTTTCGCCCTTCTTTTATTTATTTATTTTATTATTTACTTATTTTTTTTACAACTTTTGATAATATATTTATTGATTGATTAATTATTGACTGTCATAACAAATTCTTATAATTATGTTGTGTTTATTACTAATTATTAAAATATTTATTTTGATAGTTAGTTTAAATTTTTATATTATTCTTAAAACATTTTTAAGTATAATTTTGCCATTCGTTTATCTATATATATTTTTTTTAATCCCAACTGTCATTGTCATTGTATCTTTTCTTGGGCTCGTCAATTGGTTTTCCTGGGATTTCCAAGAATTCATCGCTATTTTCAGTTTCTGTACCTGTCTTTGGTATTAGTCGTTTGTTTCGGATAGGCCTATTACAGTTTGATTTTATATGCCCTCTTTCATAACAGCTTTCGCAACTTTTAGTCCATTTATAGAGTTTTAATTTTAAAATCGTTGGTTGTTCTAAGCACATTACATAAGTTTTTACATTCAAACTGGATGATTCTTCTTCGCAAAAGTAATAAGTATCATCTAATTGCTTTAGAATTTTATATGCAGCTGTATGTTTAGCATCTCTTATTTTCCTTTCATTTTCCGCTAAAGTTACAAACGTATTACCATTATTAAGGTCTTTTAAAGTACATTTGACAGTATATCTCCTACAGTTAGGTGGTCCTGTTACTTTTTCTATTACATATGTGGGTTTAGTAAAATCGTATTCAATAGCTATTTCCTCTAACTCCTTTTTTGGGAATTCGATTCTGCTAATATTTCCTTTAGGAAATTTGTTTTCCTCGATCACTTCTCCTTGAATGGGTGGTGTTTGGAGTACCAGTTGAGTCATCTATAAAATATAAAATAGTATTATTATTTTTATTCATACGAAAGTTTTAATTTATCAACGTGTTTTTGGAACCTTTGACCTTCTTCATTTGTTAAAATTACATTATTTTTGTCTAAGATATCTACGATTTTGTATGGACCGTGATAGTGTGGGTCAAATTTCTTTTTGATACCTTCTCGAATTACATAGGCTTTGTCACCTATCTTTCCTTTAAACAATTTAACCTTTCGGTCGTATCTTTCTTTTGATTTCCATTTTGCTGCTAATAAATTATTTGCTGCGATGATTCGAATTTCCTTTAATCTAGTTATTAGTTCAGTCAAATAGGAACCATATGTTTCTAATTTTTCTTCCGAAGGAAAGGAACTAGGAGTACAGGTTATCTTTCCAAAGACAAGCTCGTAGGGAGTGAAATTAGTCGCTTCATGAACTGAAGTATTGTATGCAAGCATGGCGAAAGGTAATAATTTATCCCAGTCATCATAATCGGCAGCATTTTGCTTGATATATTCTACTAATACAGCATGACTTCGCTCCAAGAGTAGGTAGTAGGTAATTTTCCTACAGTATCTAGTGAAACTTTATCAAAAGCGTCTAATGGAGTATCTGTGATAAGCATTGGTTCACGGGTTTTAATTCGAACTAGTTTTTACTCTTGACAAGTGGGACATTTTCGAATGAATTTGGTTACTTGATTTTTCATTCCTGGCCATGAAAATTTTTCTCTTATTCTTCTGTATGTTTTAGTTACTCCTTTGTGTTCTGCTATGTTTCTTCTGTGAAATTGTTTAATGATGTACATTCAGACTTCTTCCTTAGGTACTGATATTTGTCCGTAACATATTATTAGTTTTCTATTACTATTTTCAAAAATGGAGTTGAGGATTTGTAAGAACTCTCCTCTTGCTAGTTCGTCGGTCAAATCTCCTTTTCTGAATATTCTTATTTCTTCTATTTTCCCTCGATAACAAAAGGTTTTTAAATTTTTTAATCCAATATATACATTTTCTTTAATTAATGGGTCAAAATGATTATGTTTTATAACTATACTGAAAATATTGTATTTTCCTCTTGGGGTTATTATAATTTGTCCTTTTATTGGTTTTTTTGTTCTTGTACATCTATTACTCCTATGTCAATAAGTAATCTGCTAATAGAAGTGTTAAATTCGCAATCTGCAGATATAAAATGAACATAGTTGCCTTTATAATATGTAAGATTTTCTCTACTGCTCATGATATTTGTGTTTTCTTTCTTTATTCTGGAAAGGCTAAATGGTATTTCTGGATAAACACTGGATAAAGGGGTTTTTATTATAAGTCTTTTATTTTGATCATCTTTATTTTTTTTTCTTTTACAATCTTCTAATTCTTCACTACTTGATTCTGTCTCTATTTCTTTTATTTCCCCATGATATGGTGTGGATGCTGCTGTAGGGTTGTTGAGGTAGGCAAAAGTGTTCATATCGTGAAAGGTTACACTTTTTCGATTAAAGTTTTTATCTCGTTTCGTGGTTGGTGTATCATGTATTTGTTGTTCTTCTTTTTCTATCGCTCTTCCATCTCTTTATTCTATTCATCCGAACCTTAAGTCTCAAAATTAATTCCATTGTTTTCATTATTTGTTTCTGAATTTTGCTCTTTCCACATTGATTCACCCTTGGCATAGTCCTAAATAAGCTCTAATTGTTGTGAAAAATCGGAATGATTACCTGGAATATAATCTAAGGCTGCTTCGTGAACTGCTTCATCATCATCTCCGTCAGAATGAATAGGCCAATTTCTATGGGGCTTTGACGAGTTTTTTAGCCATTCTTTACGTTGTTTTAATGATTCATCAAAACGAGCAAAAGAATCATGTAATTCTGCTCTTTGTTGTTTATTGTTGTGTATAATTTATTATATCCCTTTGTTCTACTGAAGAACTTTCTTCGCTAGTATAATTAGGCGGTTCTATTGTAACTATTGGATTTTTTATGTTGTCTATAGTAAGGTTAAATTTCGGTAGTAATTCAGGTGGTGCACTTTTTGGACTTTTTATTCCTGCTGGAGGAAGTTTTAAGCTTGGGAGGACACTTTTACTTGGTTTTTGAATAGGCGGGTTTGGTCTTATAACTTCTTGTGAACTTTTTTCTATTTTTTCTATAAGGTCGTTCTTTAATTGAGCTGACCTTCTTTTTGAAACTCTTAATCCTATTGTACTTACATCTAATGTTGCAGTAGATGTTGGAGGTTTTAAAATTGATTTTAATTAAGAATTTTCAGTGCCTTTTCTTGGTCTGCCTCTTTTAGGCTTAATATTAGAATCTACTTTTAGTTTTACCTTATCAAGTTTTTTATTCATTAAAATTCTAATTGGTTGAGTGTCGTTTTTTGAAATTTCTTTGTCATCTGAATAGACATTTCTGGATAATGCATCTGCATTTGTGTTTAATTTACCAGATTTATGTTGAAATTCGTAATCATAATCTCGTAATTTCAATCGCCATCTGATTAATCTTTGTCCTGTATCCTTTATTGTGTCTATCCACCTTAAAGGTTCGTGGTCACTAACTAGAGTAAATTTCTTACCATATATGTACGGTCTGAAATGATGAACTGCATATAAAACTGCTAAGCATTCTTTCTCTGTTGTTGAATAATTTAATTCGGGTGTATCCATCTTTGTCTTGACTTAATACTGCTCCTATTGCAAAATCTGAAGCATCTGTTGTTACGGTTAAAGGCTTGCTGTAATCTAGGTATTAACACAGTTTGCAAAATGTTTGTTTGACAAGGTTTTATAATGTTTTATTTTTATTAATTTGTTTAATTTTTATTTTATAATGTTTTGTTCCGTTACAAGGAGCAATGAAACCGTCGACTTGGTTTTTTCGCGATTCGGATAATCTCGTGTATATTCGGAACGCGCCTGCGCGTTCGCTTTGAAGGAATATACTTGTTGAAGAGGGGATAAGAAGAGTCAAACAAACATTTTGCAAACTGTGTTTTAATCCACATTTCATTTCATTAAAACGATTACAAAATTGCAACAATTATTGTTAAAAAACAATATTGTAAACTTGAAAAAGAAACAAAAGTTAATTTAATTTTTTATCAAATTATTTATAACAATTTTTTTATCATGAAAAACAATTTTATAGTAAGTTGATAGATTAGGGAAGTTATTAAAATTTTTATATAAGAACAGTAAAATTTCTAAAAAAAATATATAAAATTTAAAAAAATTTGTTTAAAATAATTGTTTATAACAATTATTTTTTAATGTAAATAAAATGGATTTATCCTTAAAACAAAGTTTAAATCATTTGGATAGTTTATCAATTGTTTTTGTTGTTACATTTTGTAAAAAAATAAAATTTTAAAGAAATCAATAAATATGTGTTAGTTGTTTATTTAAAAATATAAATAATTAATAATTAAGCAATAAAAATGACCCGATTTATCTTATATTTATCACTGATCATTAGCCAAGAGGAACTATTTAATTCTGTTAAGATTTACGGGCTATTAGTACTTTTGAACAGCTGCTTGCATACAGCGACTAGCATTGAAAGCGCAGTTCGCCGCTGCGCGAAAAGACAAAAAATTCAATATCTCGGAAAGTTTAAGAGTCTCCATCGATTTTTTTATGAAAATACTCGTGAGATCCTAAGGAATCGAAATATTAGTATTAGAAAAAAATTAAAGATACGTTTATCAAAGAAAAATTTGTTTAAACAATAATAATTTTTTATTTTTTTTGTTTAAAAAAAAAAATTTTTTTTTGTAAATTTTTTTTGTAAATTGTTAGCTAGTAATACGTATTCCCTGCTTTTACTTTTATATTTGTATTGCTATTTGCTTTATTTTCAATTAATGTTTCTCTTGCTTGAAAGGATTCTTTGTCTGAGAAAAATATGGGTTCGATGGGATTAGAATGAGTTACTAATGTATTATGCCAAAATGAAATCTCAACTTTTTCTTCTCGCAAATAATCTTTTCCTAATATGCCGTCTGAGTCTATGGGAAAGTTGAAAGGTACTACTTAAAAAGTCACTTCTTTTCCTTTTTTTTCTATTTGAACTGTTCCTAGTGTTCTTAATGTTATAGGAATTATTTCTGCTATATTTATGGCTTCATGCTGAAGAATCTCTAGATCTGGTTGTAATGCATTGAATTTAATTAGGTTTACATCCGCTCCGGTATCTACTAATAGTTTTGCAGATGTGTTTAGAAAACTCTATGATTTCATTGTAATTACTGGGGATTCTTTTGTATTACTTGTGTGGTAGATTTTTCTTGTGATCGTAGAATCCGTACACTTGTCGGACGGTCTTTTTGTTGTGCACTCGTCGTCGCGTCTGTCCGTCGAGCTGAGTTCAAGTTTAAATTATCCTTTTCATCAAGATGTGGGGATTGAGCGCGTGGTGACGTTCTAGTCCCTTCATATGATTTGTTCCCTTGAACTTCTTGTGGTAATGAGTGAGAATAATAAGGATATGAATTATAAGGCACATAAGCATTAGGAGGATAATAGTTAGGATGACTAAAGATTTGTTGTTGGTGACTGGTAGATGCGTACTGTGTTGAGTAAGGATTTTTTAGTATTCCGGTAGGAATTGGAGGTTGAGTGTGATATCTCATTTGTTCATTAGGGTAGGGAAAACGCACTCTTGGACTAGGGCTTCTTTTTCTATGTCCGCAGTCACTTGGTTGATAATGACCTGAATAGTGATAAGCATTATAATATTGATGTCGGCCCTCAAAATCTAATGCGAATTTGAAGGCTTCTTCTAAGGTAATCGAGTTCCGTATCCAATAAGGCGACAAAAAATTTAAAATTTACTAGATTTGTCGAAAACTTGTTACTAGGAGGTTTTCGTTATCGCTGATTACGAATTTGATATCACTTTTTCAAAATTTAAAATGTCAAATCCAATAAGTCGGATGGCAAATTTAAAAATTTAATAAAAATTTTTGGTCGCCATATTGGATCCGCCATTTCGAATTATGAAAAACTGATAGCAGATTCGTAATCAGTGACCCCGAAAACCCCCGAGTAACATAAGTTTCAAGCAAATCTAGTGAATTTCAAATTTTTTTTGGTCGCCATATTGGATACGCCATTTTGAATTTTGGAAATCTGACATCGTATTCATAATCAGCGACCCAAAAAACCCCCGAGTAACGAGTTTCAAGTAAATCCGATGAGTTTTTAATTTTCGTCCGCCATATTGGATCTGAAAGTTCCATGTCTACAAATATTCATCTTATTCAGCTTTTCCGGGCATTGTCGACAATGCTCAGTCTATCTTGGGCAATGTCGAAAATGATATAAATAAAGAAGTGTTAATGATATAAACAAAGTTCATATTATTTCCCTCACAATAAACTTTCGTCAATGAATAATTTGTAGTGTTAAGAAAAATTTTATTGACTAGTGAATAATCAACTGTCGAAAGTTAACGACGCAAGTAGGGTCAGTCGGGGTAAATCCGAACGGGGGGTAAATCCGAACGCTAATTATTTCAGCTTAATTAAAATTTTTAAAAATAAGTTCGATATGAGAATTTTTACCTCAGATCCTCTTGAAGAGATTCTAAGTATTATCCCATTTTTTGTTTGTTAATTAGCAACAGCATAAACAAAGATAACAAGTATTGCAAAAAAGATTGAAAATCAAAGATGACACTCTTTCAGTATTTTGTCTCGTATTTGAAGAAAAAGAAGCTAAAAATTCATTTTATTATTTATAATTGTTTGTTATGAATACTAGAACAGAAACTATATTTGATTTTTGCCTTCTGTAAAATTTTATTAATAATATCAGACCGTTCGTATTTACCCAAGAAAATTGGAAAACTGGGGTAAATCCGAACGGTATTTTCAATAATTTTTTTTTACATCAGAGCCACACAAAATTGTTTATATTTGATTACACTATTATTTTAACATTATAAAAGTACATAGAAAAAAGTTTTTCTTTCTATACGTATCCTCGTTAGTAATTAATAAGCAGAAACTTAATCTCTGTTCTCTCGAAGGAGTGTTTCAATTTTTTTGCCAAATGGTTTGTTGAAAAAAGTTTTTCAGGATCTTAATAAAATTTGGTATTCTACGGTTTTTGGGGTCGCTAATTACCAATTTGAAGTCAGTTTTTCAAAATTCAAAATGGCGGACGACAATTACAAAATTCATTGGATTCGCTCGAAAATTGTTACTCGGGGGGTTTCAGGGTTAGCAAATTAGATCATTTTTAAAAATAAGTTTTAGGAAAGTACGCCATTTTGAATTTAAAAAATTTGACTTTTATTTTTGTATTTACATTCAATCACTCCAAAATACTTTCTGTACCAAGTTTTGCAAAAATCCGTTATGATTTGATAAAGTTATTGAAGGTTTTAATTGTGTAATGCATTTTAATTTTTAACCTGTTTGATTTTTGTATTTATATATGATGCATTATTACATAATAGGTTTATTATCGTATTTTTTTTGAGTTTTTATATAAGTTTAACAATTGCAATACTTTAAATTTATTTTCCCTAAGATTTTTCTGAAATACAGTGGCGTTCGTATTTACCCCCATATTTTAGGAAAGTTGCAAAGTATCGAGGTAAATACGAACGCTAAGTTTCCTGCGATTGTAATTTATCAAAAATTTTTTCTACCCCATAAAATTGTTCTATGGAAGTAAAGTAACAACTTCATGCACCAGAATACCGGAAGTATTTTTTTTTAAAGAAAAAACTTATGTTATTGTTGAAACTTACTAAAAGCGTTCGGATTTACCCCAGTTGACCCTATCTATTAATTATAATTTAAAATGGATAATTCAGTCGACAAGAACCGTTTTCAAAATAATTTAATGAATCGAATATCATCGAAACGTGCAGATAATAGTGCCTTTCTTTATTCTGCTGAATACGAAGAATGTGTGAAAAAAGTGGGTAGTTTGAAATTAAAAATAAAAAAGACTTCAAATGAGTGTAGATTTTTAAAAAAATATGACACGATTTCTGTTAACTACAGAAGCGCCTATGGGCCTCTCAAAGGCACGTACACACGTAGGCAAAATGTAGCAAAATCGAGTTGAATTGACGACACGTATGCACGCGTGCGTGCAATTTACGTTCTGTTACGTTTTCAACGTGTATGTCTGGACAGGCTGAAGATTGTATAAAAATATATTTGTATTTATTTATTTAAATATTTTATAAAAAATAAAAATAAACAAAGGGTTAAAAGGTAAGTGACCATATTTTTTTAATGATATAATTAATTTTTATTTGTAAATATATATATTTGTATAAAATTATACTCGCTTTCTGAAGAAAAATTCCTTTTTAAATTATCCGCTATTTGAAAACGTAAAATTCTTCAAAACCAAGCATAAGCGTAATTTTTTTTATTTATTTATTTTGTGGTTTAATTATATTTTCTTATTGCCAAGAAAGTTAAGAAAAGAATTTTTTGTTCATGAGAGTTTTGAAACTTGAATTAAATCGTAATTTTAAAACATGTACTTTAAGTATAATTTTATTATTTTATTACTATGAACAAAAATAAACAAATCAATTTGATCGCATTTTAGGCAAATTGTACAGAACTTTTATATATCAAACAATTTTTATTAAACAAAGTTTCCATTTAATTAAGGTACAAAATATATATAAGATTTCAATAAACATTTAACGTTAATAAAACAATTAATGTACTTTAAAGTTTATATCATTAAATTGTTATTGAAAACTAATTTTAATATAATTTTTTTATTATAGATGAATCAAAATTCTAGAACCGTTGAAATAAAATTTCAAAACAATATTAGATACGTGAAGGTTAAAGATAATCTGCTAAAAAAATCGGTAATCACCGAAAATTATCCAGAAGGAAGCAAATTGGAATATTCTGAAAATGGAAAAACATTTTTGTTGGAAACTGATGAGCATCACTATCATTTAGAGCAAAATGTCGAGGTTTACGACGTTGTTGTATCAACAGGTACGGAATTTTATCATGGATTAATCACTTCTTATAGGTCTTATTTTTCTTATAATTTTATCACCTTTTAAGAAATAAATAATTTTAGTTGATAATACATTTTATGTTTAATAATATTTAATAGTTAGTGCTAAAGTGGTCCCTTTTCATGAGGGCGTACAGAAATTTCTTATTCTTACTTAGAATTTTTAATATTCTCAAATAAAATAACTGCATTTGTTTAATAAAATTAATATTTTTTAAGTAAAATTCTTTTAAAGCTACTATCTTGTTCACCATTTATGCTAATTTTAATGTTTTTAAATAATTTGTTAAATAAAACATTTATACACTAATGATTTTAATGTCTCTTTTAGTTACTCCAATTCCAAAGGACCTTGGTGCAAACAAGAGGAAAAGGTTTCACGAAATATATAGTGAATTAGATAAAAATGATTTGGAGAAATCGACTAAAAAGAAAAAGGTAAAGTGTTTCTAATTTCAAACATTACCAAGTAATTGCTTTATCTGTTGCATTTTTATTTAATTGTCATAAATGATATTTTATATATGTTCTTATCTTTAACTTTAATCGAGACTTT
The DNA here is from genome assembly GCF_019393585.1 of Leptopilina boulardi. Lineage (NCBI taxonomy): Eukaryota > Metazoa > Arthropoda > Insecta > Hymenoptera > Figitidae > Leptopilina > Leptopilina boulardi. The sequence goes on from NW_026138009.1 coordinate 254,314, forward strand.
AAGAAATGGTTGTTTGCTTTTTGTTATATAAATTCTTTATAAACAATTTATTTTAATGATGATAATTTTAAGTGCAGATTATGATTTTCAGTCTGGTCCAAAAATTGGTAAAAAAACGCCAGCAAAAAATTGTCAAAGAAACAAAGAAACATATTTTCTTTACTTGGTGGCACAAAAAAAATTTTGAAGGATCATTTGGTACTACGGGTTCTTTAGGAGGAAAAAGAAAAATTACTTTGAAAGAAAACGTAGATTATACTTTGGAGACGTTGACAGATGAAATTTTAAAGCAATATGTCGATAAAGACAATAAACATTTATTTGAAACATCGTTTGTTTACCTTGCCACAAATCAAGAACAATTTATTTCAAAATTCGTGAACAAGAAAGGACACGAATGCAAATTTTGGGAATATTATTATGATACACTTGAGAAGCCATCTAAAGAATACAATTATCTAATTTTGAAATTCATGAACTTATCGGCTTTTCAGATAAGAAAATAACTTCTCCAACTTAAGCGATTTAAAATTTACAGATAATATACAGGCGTAGAACATTTAAAAAATTTTAAACATTATAATCTAAACTAGCAACTTTGTCGTCCGCAAGCGGCCGACTACGTTGCTAGTGTGCATTAACCATATTTTTTATTCATTTTTTTACAAAAAAATTTAATATTAGAAATGTAAAAAAAAATTTCTCTATATTGGATCTACCACCCAAGTAGCACGGAATATTGCTTGAATGTCAGGCTGATATCAACCGGGAATATTTTTGTGACATTCAGGCGATATCATAATGTCCTTTTCACGGGGACATTCCTCCGTGATGTATCTATGTTACAGTCTTTCACACAAAAAATGTAACCCGTTACAAAACTTACATTCTACATTTATTAAACCTAAATAATTCTGTGGTACTTTACTTTAATCTAAATCTTCAACAGACATTATTGCAACTCCTGCACTTTTTTATTCCGATTATCGTTTTTATATGTCAAATTCTTTTCTTCACACATTCTTTTCATCTTCCGTTGCCGTAGAAAATTTTTTCTTCTTACATGACAAATTATTTTCTTGACGCACTTTCTTTTCATCTTGAGTTTCCATTGATATTTTTCTTTTCCTACATGCCAAATTTTTATCCTTGCGTATTTTCTTTCCATCTTCAGTTTTTATAGATAATTTCTTTTTTTTGCATGTCAAATTTTTTTTGCGCTCTTTCTTTTTTATTTCTGTTTTATTACGATTACGTTTTCTCAATCTCTCATTCTCCTGTCTTATTATTTACTGCTCATATGTAACTTCGCGCCTTGCCTTCCTTTTTCTTCCCTTCTCTTTAATTGCTCAATTTATCTTTTTATCATTTTCTTTACTCAGAAAAGTTTTCATTGTTAAATATTCATGTGGTAAAATTTTGTTCAGAGTATTATAAGTTGTACGAATTATTTTCTTTTCACTAGTGTCATTTAAAGAATGTTTAATTTTTAACTCTTGTGTTAATAGAACTCTGTTAATATTATTACTGGGAAAAGTATTAAAAACAGAACAATAGTTTAAAATATAATTTTTATGTTCCTGAGTTCAATTTATGAAAAGACGGTTCTAATCATTCTCTATTATCGAATTCCTATTGTGAGACGTTCTTACTGTCGGAAAATTATTTAAGCAATTATTTTCAAACATTGACTTAAAATGGTTTCTCATTTTGTTATTATCAGTTTCATAATTTACACGGTTTGGCATTACGTTAAATAATATAGATGTTGCAAATGCTATTGCATGTACTCCACACTCAACACTACCAAAAGGTTGTTGATCAACAGCTTCAAAAACTACTGTTGGTTTAAAAGGTAACAATCTAATTAAATATTTTATTTGCTGCACATTTAAACACCCCTTATTAAGGCTATCAAAAATATAAAGCCTTACTCTATAGTAATAGACATAAATTCAGTGACCATAATTGTTATTACGGCTAAAAAGTATTTAAATATGCTTATCACCGTCTCTAATTGGGACAATAAAATCAAGCATTTGTACATACAAATCACTTTGCATATTAAAAAAAGAATTGGAATCTTTTCTTAATAAATCTTCAAATTTGTACATATGCATGTAATTTAACAATTTATTTCTATTTTCAATAATTTTTAAATCTTTATCACTTAAAATAATATACTCTTTTATGTTGGCCATATTATACTTCGTTTAATTTTATTTTTGATTCATGAAAATCTAAATAACTTTAACCGTTTTGCTCACTTTCTCTAATATAACCAATTTTGCCTTTTATTCAATATAACCAATTTTTTCTTTAATTCAATACAACTAATTTTACCTTTTACTAAATATAACTAATTTTTCCTTTAATTCAATATAACCAATTTTTACTTTAATCCAATATAATTAATTTTGCCTTTTATCCAATAAAACTACCAAATATCCAAAAGAATGAGAGAACTATGAGTAACTATGAATCAGTAACTACTGATCAGCCAATAAGTGCAAAAAGGATACTCTTATATGAGTAATCAGTAGTTCATTATAAATAACATATATACGTATTTATACCTGTATTAAAACCCCGGAACAAATACCACAAAAGAACCAACCATTGGACAATAGAACCTTTGTTAATGAGGATTAACTCTGAGGACCCAGGTAATAATTTCTTTTTTCACATTTATTATATAGAAAAATAAAGATGTACCAACCCTTGGCCAATAGAACCTTTGTTAATGAAGATTAACTCGGAGTACATAATGAAACCCTGGCGGATTCGATTTGCGTAATGTCTACTTAACTAAGCGGACTTTAGGTAGACATTAGGCAGACATGTAAAAAAACGTATAAAAAAGCTATTAATCGACTTATTATGATAAAAAAAAGTTGATAAAAGGGTAAATGAATGTTTATAGAGTAAATTCGTACAAAATTTGTAATTAATAAAGCAATAAATAATTAATAATGAATGGAAATGTGCGCGAGGTACCTGATCAGTTCAGCTGTACAATTATTTTCGTGCTATTTTCTGAAAAGAATATAAATTAACTGCAAAAACAATTGATATTTATAAAAAAGTGTAAAATTGATTTAATTTTATTGTTTGCAATACGAATTATTAAATAATAATTAAGTTTTTATCAAATGTGAATAGTGTTGTGAAAACCTGTGAAAACTAATGAGTTACTACATTACCGATCGCATATGATAATAAAAAGTTCTCGATGAGTGTAACAAAAAAGCTGCAATCATGTCCGTAATTTTGGACGAGAAACAATTATGAAATCAATAATTATTTGTATAACTTTATTCTGCATTTTAAAATTCACTTTTTATTTTCTTTCAAAGCAAAAGCTTGGAAGAAAACATGCTCGCACTGTATTGTAAAAACTGGTGGCGCCATCTCTCATATGCGATCGGTAATGTAGTAACTCATTAGTTTTCACAGGTTTTCACAACACTATTCACATTTGATAAAAACTTAATTATTATTTAATAATTCGTATTGCAAACAATAAAATTAAATCAATTTTACACTTTTTTATAAATATCAATTGTTTTTGCAGTTAATTTATATTCTTTTCATGAAAATAGCACGAAAATAATTGTACAGCTGAACTGATCAGGTACCTCGCGCACATTTCCATTCATTATTAATTATTTATTGCTTTATTAATTACAAATTTTGTACGAATTTACTCTATAAACATTCATTTACCCTTTTATCAACTTTTTTTTATCATAATAAGTCGATTAATAGCTTTTTTATACGTTTTTTTACATGTCTACCTAATGTCTACCTAAAGTCCGCTTAGTTAAGTAGACATTACGCAAATCGAATCCGCCAGGGAATGTAATAAAAAATTATAAAAATTTAAAATATTATTAAATTATGAGTGTTTTGAAACATTTGTTAACGTTATTTAATGCAAAACATATATATTTACAAAGTATGAAGTAGAATATTATTATTGAAACAATTATTCATTATTTAATAATTAATAATAGGTGTCCCACTGTTTAACACAAACCTTAAAAACAAGAAAAATGTATCAAGTTCCAAAAACTTGAAATTTTATGGTAGTATCAAAAAGTGTCCAAAAATATATAAAATTGACATATTAATATCTCTTTGAAAAAAATTGTCCCACTGTTTGTCACTCTCCCCTACATACATATATACATATAAATGAATATTTTTTTTATTTTTAAAACAAAAATGGAAGAAGATTAAGATTTTAGACGATGATGTTCTTATGACATTTTCAATCGTCTAGATAGAGAAACGCAATGTTAAACAAAGAAGTACTTATGTTATATTTCTTGGTGTAAGAAAGAAAGGTATGCGTTACCTATTCAGTTTTACACTTTCTTTATAGCTTTTTCACGTGATAAAGGGAGAAAGAAATAATTACCTGGGTCCTCAGAGTTATTAATTAATCCTTCTTAACAGATTGCAGGTCAAGCGAACCCTCATTTGCAAAATAAAGATATATCTTTCTCTCTCCATAAATTGTTCTTTTCTCTGTCACCGAAAACCCAGCAGGGGTCCGGACGGAATGAATGAATGAATGAATGAATACCAAGATTATTATAGTTAATTAAAAGATTTTAATAACGAAAATGAAATTAAAATACTATAAAAAATGTATTATTAAGAATAATAATTTTAAAATAAAATAGTAAAAAAATTGTTCCTTTTTAAAAAAATAATAAATGAGTGAGGATTTTTTAATATTTTTCAAATATTTTTTAAATGTATATTTATCATTTTTTAAAATAAACCTTATTTTTCAGCTGCGATCAAATAAAAAATTTTTTTTTCATACTCTAAATTTTTATCTGGAAGATAAGATTTCTCCATATATATATATAAATAAATAAAGATAAAATTATTGACTGGTTTAAAAGTAGGAAAATAAGACTTAATTGTAAAATATAATCCCTATTGAAAATCCCCACATGGGATCCTATATATGATTCCATATAGGTTCCTTTATAAAAACCGTTATAAAATCCTAGGTCCACATAGGAATCCACATGGAATTCCATGTGAAATCATATATGAAATTCGGACACGATTTGGTGTATGATTTCATGCAGGAATTTATTATGTTGTTTCCACATTGAAATCTATGTCAATTCCTACAGTATTTCCTATAATTTTTCTGACATATTACTTTTTTCAATTTCCTTCATAATTAACTCACATCAAATCTTAAAAGAAATATTATATGAAATTCTTAAGATTTCCTTATATAAAATCTTACATACAAGATTTAATGTAGGAATCAATATAGAATTTCATGTGCATTCTTACATATGATTTCACATGGATTTGAACATAGGAAATCACATGGGATTTCATGTAGATTCTGAAATATCAACCTAAGATTTCACATGGATTTATATATAGGAAACAATATAGGTTTTTATGTGGTATAATTTCAGTTGAATGTTTTATGCTGAAAGCAGTTAACAAAAATTAAAAATTATTAAATTAAAAATTAAATAATATTACTGCAATTTATCTGAAAAGAAAAAAATTTGTGCTTTGCAATACACATTCTGAGTTAAAGTCTCAGCTTATATAGTATTCAAGAATGATCTCAACTGTGAGAAAGAAAAATTATCACCATCTAGTGGCGTAACTGTAAAACTATAACGATGATCTACATCTATATTAAAATTTCCCATGTCAAACACCATGTCAATTCCCCATGTGAAATCCTTTATAATTTTTATAAAAAATTTCCCCATATCAAACCCTATGTGAAATCCCTTATCATATTTTTGAAAAATTTTCCTATGTCAAATCCCATGTCATTTCCCATGTGAAATCCTTTATCATTTTTATGAAAAATTTTCCTATGTCAAATCCCATGTCATTTCCCATGTGAAATCCTTTATCATTTTTATGAAAAATTTTCCCATGTCCAACCCCATGTGAAATCCCTTATCATATTTTTGAAAAATTTACCTATGTCAAATCCCATGTCATTTCCCATGTGAAATCCTTTATCATTTTTATGAAAAATTTTCCCATGTCAAACCCCATGTGAAATCCCTTATCATTTTTTTGAAAAATTTTCCTATGTGAAATCCCATGTTATTTCCCATGTGAAATCCTTTATCATTTTTATGATAAATTTTCCCATGTCAAACCCCATGTGAAATCCCTTATCATATTTTTGAAAAATTTACCTATGTCAAATCCCATGTCATTTCCCATGTGAAATCCTTTATCATTTTTATGAAAAATTTTCCCATGTCAAACCCCATGTGAAATCCCTTATCATTTTTTTGAAAAATTTTCCTACGTGAAATCCCATGTTATTTCCCATGTGAAATCCTTTATCATTTTTATGATAAATTTTCCCATGTCAAACCCCATGTGAAATCTCTTATCATTTTTTTGAAAAATTTTCTTATGTCAAATCCCATGCCATTTCCCATGTGAAATCCTTTATCATTTTTATGAAAAATTTTCCCATGTCAAACCCCATGTGAAATCCTTTATCATTTTTATGAAAAATTTTCCTATGTCAAATCCCATGTCATTTCCCATGTGAAATCCTTTATCATTTTTATGAAAAATTTTCCCATGTCCAACCCCATGTGAAATCCCTTATCATATTTTTGAAAAATTTACCTATGTCAAATCCCATGTCATTTCCCATGTGAAATCTTTTATCATTTTTATGAAAAATTTTCCCATGTCAAACCCCATGTGAAATCCCTTATCATTTTTTTGAAAAATTTTCCTACGTGAAATCCCATGTCATTTCCCATGTGAAATCCTTTATCATTTTTATGATAAATTTTCCCATGTCAAACCCCATGTGAAATCCCTTATCATTTGTTTGAATAATTTTCCTATGTCAAATCCCATGTCATTTCCCATGTGAAATCCTTTATCATTTTCATGAAAAATTTTCCCATGTCAAACCCCATGTGAAATCACTTATCATTTTTTTGAAAAATTTTCCTACGTGAAATCCCATGTCATTTCCCATGTGAAATCCTTTATCATTTTTATGAAAAATTTTCCCATGTCAAACCCCATGTGAAATCCCTTATCATTTTTTTGAAAAATTTTCCTTTGTCAAATCCCATGTCATTTCCCATGTGAAATCCTTTATCATTTTTATGATAAATTTTCCCATGTCAAACCCAATGTGAAATCCCTTATCATTTTTTTGAAAAATTTTCCTATGTCAAATCCCATGTCATTTCCCATGTGAAATCCTTTATCATTTTTATGATTAATTTTCCCATGTCAATTCCCATGTCATTTCCCATGTGAAATCCTTTATCATTTAATTGACATGGGAAAATTTATCATAAAAGTGATAAAGGTTTTTACATGGGAAATGACATGGGATTTAACGTAGGAAATTATTTCAAAAAAATGATAAGGGATTTGACATGGGGTTTGACATAGGAAAATTTTTCTTAAAAATGATAAAGGATTTCACATGGGAAATGGCATGGGATTTGACATAAGAAAATTTTTCAAAAAAATGATAAGAGATTTCACATGGGGTTTGACATGGGAAAATGTATCATAAAAATGATAAAGGATTTCACATGGGAAATAACATGGGATTTCACGTAGGAAAATTTTTCAAAAAAATGATAAGGGATTTCACATGGGGTTTGACATGGGAAAATTTTTCATAAAAATGATAAAGGATTTCACATGGGAAATGGCATGGGATTTGACATAAGAAAATTTTTCAAAAAAATGATAAGAGATTTCACATGGGGTTTGACATGGGAAAATTTATCATAAAAATGATAAAGGATTTCACATGGGAAATAACATGGGATTTCACATAGGAAAATTTTTCAAAAAAATGATAAGGGATTTCACATGGGGTTTGACATGGGAAAATTTTTCATAAAAATGATAAAGGATTTCACATGGGAAATGACATGGGATTTGACATAGGTAAATTTTTCAAAAATATGATAAGGGATTTCACATGGGGTTGGACATGGGAAAATTTTTCATAAAAATGATAAAGGATTTCACATGGGAAATGACATGGGATTTGACATAGGAAAATTTTTCATAAAAATGATAAAGGATTTCACATGGGAAATGACATGGGATTTGACATAGGAAAATTTTTCAAAAATATGATAAGGGATTTCACATAGGGTTTGATATGGGGAAATTTTTTATAAAAATTATAAAGGATTTCACATGGGGAATTGACATGGTGTTTGACATGGGAAATTTTAATATAGATGTAGATCATCGTTATAGTTTTACAGTTACGCCACTAGATGGTGATAATTTTTCTTTCTCACAGTTGAGATCATTCTTGAATACTATATAAGCTGAGACTTTAACTCAGAATGTGTATTGCAAAGCACAAATTTTTTTCTTTTCAGATAAATTGCAGTAATATTATTTAATTTTTAATTAAATAATTTTTAATTTTTGTTAACTGCTTTCAGCATAAAACATTCAACTGAAATTATACCACATAAAAACCTATATTGTTTCCTATATATAAATCCATGTGAAATCTTAGGTTGATATTTCAGAATCTACATGAAATCCCATGTGATTTCCTATGTTCAAATCCATGTGAAATCATATGTAAGAATGCACATGAAATTCTATATTGATTCCTACATTAAATCTTGTATGTAAGATTTTATATAAGGAAATCTTAAGAATTTCATATAATATTTTTTTTAAGATTTGATGTGAGTTAATTATGAAGGAAATTGAAAAAAGTAATATGTCAGAAAAATTATAGGAAATACTGTAGGAATTGACATAGATTTCAATGTGGAAACAACATAATAAATTCCTGCATGAAATCATACACCAAATCGTGTCCGAATTTCATATATGATTTCACATGGAATTCCATGTGGATTCCTATGTGGACCTAGGATTTTATAACGGTTTTTATAAAGGAACCTATATGGAATCATATATAGGATCCCATGTGGGGATTTTCAATAGGGATTATATTTTACAATTAAGTCTTATTTTCCTACTTTTAAACCAGTCAATAATTTTATCTTTATTTATTTATATAGGGGAGGATGGGACAAGGATAGTTAGGTAAGATATTTTTGGATCTAGCAGTGAAATTTAAACTGGCATCGGAAAAAGAATAATATCGTTCAAAAGCCTGTTTATTTAGCTACAATTTTGCTATACATTGTAGATGGCAATGCCTTCGAGATAATATTGGAAAAGTAAAAAAAAAAATTTAACTATCCTTGCCCCACTAGTGGGGCAAAGATAGTTGAAAATTTGTTTTTACTAAGAATGATACAAAAAATCATGAAATTTGATTTTCCATTGTTTCAAGGTATCGAATTATATTTGTCAAGAATTAACAATAAAAATTATTGTTCTAATTAAATCGAATCATGTTTAATACAACTTAGCACTTAAGGATGAGCATTTTTATCAAAAAAACATGTTTTTTGTGAATTTTTTGAAAAACAAAAAAATTATTAAATCGCGATCCATAAAAAGCAATTAGCATTTCGTTTGCAATTAAAAAATTGTGTTAGCCAGACATTACCTTATCATAAGTATTACAACAAGGCACTAACTAGTTTTGCCCCGTGAGCGCTTTTTTCGAATTATCACAAATTTTTAGTACAAAAAATTTTTTTTTTTAAAAAAGCAATATGATATTCGTTTTCAGCACAAAATTTTATACCAGAAAACATTTACGTAAACAAATATATTTAATAAATTATATCCGCAAAAATAAGATTGAATAATAAAAATAAGGTGAAAATATTTTAGCAAAACTGAGATTTAACACAAATGGGCACGTAGCTTCTACAAATAGTGTCCCCGCAAGCTCAAATTTTTACTGTCGTCTTTTGGTGTTAAGACGAGTGTACATGATAAATGACCCGTTTTTTTGACGAGCCGTTTCTGTATTAGAGCCACTAACTATCCTTGCCCCTTAACTATCCTTGCCCCACCCTCCCCTATATATATGGAAAAATCTTATCTTCCAGATAAAAATTTAGAGTATGAAAAAAAATTTTTTTATTTGATCGCAGCTGAAAAATAAGGTTTATTTTAAAAAATGATAAATATACATTTAAAAAGTATTTGAAAAATATTAAAAAATCCTCACTTATTTATTATTTTTTTAAAAAGGAACAAATTTTTTTACTATTTTATTTTAAAATTATTATTCTTAATAATACATTTTTTATAGTATTTTAGTTTCATTTTCGTTATTAAAATCTTTTAATTAAAGAATAATAATCTTTGTATTCATTTCTTCATTCATTCACATTTTCTTAGTACTTGAATTTTCTCATTATTATTAGATTATATATACATATGTATATATCTTTACTTTGATAATTAGGGTTCTCGAAGGTTTCTACCTGAAATTTGTTTTGTCAAAACAACTTTCAGTTGAGGGTTTTTTTGGAAAAACTTTTTGGTATTGGATAATTTTAGCATTAAAGATATTTGGATTTTAAGGATAAAAAATTATATTGGATAACATTAGTATCGAATATATTTTGATATTGGAAAAAAATATTGATTATTTGAATATAGTGGAAGTTGGTTTTTGGAAAAATTTTTTGGTATTGGATAAGATTGGTATTAAAGATATTTGGATTTTGAGGATAATAAAATATGATATTGGATAACATTGGTTTTGAATATATTTTGATATTGAAAAAAAATTGACTGTTTGATAATAGTGGATGCTGGCTTTTGGAAAAGTATTTAAATAGAAAGAAATAGGGTTGAATATTGTTTTAAGGGTTGAAGTTGTTTTATGGGTTAAATAATAGTTTGTGAGTCGAATATTGATTTGAATAATAATAAAAAGTGCAGAGGAAAATAAGTTAAATAATAATCATTATCGAAAATGATGTAATGTGGAAAAAGATTAAACAACGCTAATTCACGTTCATAAAAGACTATCATTGTTGCATTAGTTAGCTGAATTATAGTTAATGAAATATTTTATAGGTGAAACACATGTAAGTAAATTTTTTGAAAGCAAGAAACTAAAATAAACGATTACTTTTGAAAATTAGCTTTATCGACAGTTTAAAAGTTCAAGAAGGATACCATGTCGAACATAAAAGAGTATTTTATTTTAAATAATAAAGATTTTAAGAATATTGAAAATGTAAATGAAATGTTAAATGATATGCATATGTATAAATTTCAAGAATTATTAAAAAATGATTCAAATTCTTTTTTCATTATGCAAAGTAGTTTGTAATTACAAATGCTTGATTTAATTATTCCAATTGGAGAAAGAGATAAACATATTCAAATAGTTTTTAGCGGTAATAACAATTCTGGTCATTGGATTTGTGTTTATTACGATGGAGTAATATTTTTTTAAGGCTATTTATTATTTATTAAGACTATTTTTTAAAGCCTTAATGCAGGGTGTTTGAATATTCATCAAATAGAATATTTAATTAGATTTTTCCCTTTTAAACCAACAGAATTTTTTGTAGGTGTTGATCAACAGCCGATTGGTACAGTTAAGTGTGAAGTATATGAAATAGCATTTGCTGTAAATTAAAAGATTAATTTATGAAACTGATAATAATATAATGAGCAAGCATTTGATATCATTTTTTGAAAACAATTAATTAAATCATTTTCCGGCAGTTAGAATGTCTAATATTAGGATTTCGATTTGTAGAGAATCATTGAAATTGTCTTTTCATAAATCGTAATTTTATTCATTTACAATTTTATATGTATCGTCTTTCATAGAGAAGAAAAAAGCGTGGATTGCCACATGTGCGTTTAACTAGATGTTTACGTACACAAATTTGCGATTCAGAAACTTTAAATAAAATGATATGTGCTGAAATCACAGACGAAATAAAGAATCCAGAACTTTATAACGTCATTGTAAAGCGATTTTAAGTTCATATGGGCCTTGTAGTAAACAAAATAGGACTTCACCCTGCATGGATCCTGAGATGGGTCAATTAAATGTATTGCTGACAATTCGATGATCGTAGCATATAATCTTTATTTGAGTACAAAATTTAAAGGTCATATTTACTGTGCAATAATAGGTATTATATTATTATAACACCATAAGGTTGAAATAGTAATACAGTAATCATTACAAAAATAATATTATTATTTTTGTGAGATCAAAATTCTAATAACTGTCCGTCAAATAAAAATAAATTTTTAATTTTTTATAAAAAATTATAGATACCACGCGCGTTTACGCGCGTTTCTTTTAGCTAGTTTAGATTATAATGTTTGAAATTTTTTAAATGTTCTACGCCTTTATATTATCTGTAAATTTTAAATCGCTTAAGTCGGAGAAGTTATTTTCTTATCTGAAAAGCCGATAAGTTCATGAATTTCAAAATTAGATAATTATATTCATTAGATGGCTTCTTAAGTGTATCATAATAATATTCCCAAAATTTGCATTCGTGTCCTTCCTTGTTCACGAATTTTGAGATAAATTGTTCTTGATTTGTGGCAAGGTAAACAAACGATGTTTCAAATAAATGTTTATTGTCTTTATCGACATATTGCTTCAAAATTTCTTCTGTCAATGTCTCCAAAGTATAATCTACGTTTTCTTTTAAAGTAATTTTTCTTTTTCCTCCTAAAGAACCAGTAGTACCAAATGATCCTTCAAAATTTTTTTTTGTGCCACCAAGTAAAGAAAACATGTTTCTTTGTTTCTTTGACAATTTTTTGCTGGCGTTTATTACCAATTTTTGGACCAGACTGAAAATCATAATCTGCACTTAAAATTATCATCATTAAAATAAATGGTTTATAAAGAATTTATATAACAAAAAGCAAACAACCATTTCTTAAAGTCTCGATTAAAGTTAAAGATAAGAACATATATAAAATATCATTTATGACAATTAAATAAAAATGCAACAGATAAAGCAATTACTTGGTAATGTTTGAAATTAGAAACACTTTACCGTTTTCTTTTTAGTCGATTTCTCCAAATCATTTTTATCTAATTCACTACATATTTCGTGAAACCTTTTCCTCTTGTTTGCACCAAGGTCCTTTGGAATTGGAGTAACTAAAAGAGATATTAAAATCATTAGTGTATAAATGTTTTATTTAACAAATTATTTATAACATTAAAATTAGCATAAATGGTTAACAAGATAGTAGCTTTAAAAGAATTTTACTTAAAAAATATTAATTTTATTAAACAAATGCAGTTATTTTATTTGAGAATATTAAAAATTCTAAGTAAGAATAAGAAATTTCTGTACGCCCTCATGAAAAGGGACCACTTTAGCACTAACTATTAAATTATTAAACATAAAATGTATTATCAACTAAAATTATTTATTTCTTAAAAGGTGATAAAATTATAAGAAAAATAAGACCTATAAGAAGTGATTAATCCATGATAAAATTCCGTACCTGTTGATACAACAACGTCGTAAACCTCGACATTTTGCTCTAAATGATAGTGATGCTCATCAGTTTCCAACAAAAATGTTTTTCCATTTTCAGAATATTCCAATTTGCTTCCTTCTGGATAATTTTCGGTGATTACCGATTTTTTTAGCAGATTATCTTTAACCTTCACGTATCTAATATTGTTTTGAAATTTTATTTCAACGGTTCTAGAATTTTGATTCATCTATAATAACAAAATTATATTAAAATCAGTTTTCAATAACAATTTAATGATATAAACTTTAAAGTACATTAATTGTTTTATTAACGTTAAATGTTTATTGAAATCTTATATATATTTTGTACCTTAATTAAATTAACTTTGTTTAATAAAAATTGTTTGATATATAAAAGTTCTGTACAATTTGCCTAAAATGCGATCAAATTGAATTGTTTATTTTTGTTCATAGTAATAAAATAATAAAATTATACTTAAAGTACATGTTTTAAAATTACGATTTAATTCAAGTTTCAAAACTCTCATGAAGAAAAAATTCTTTTCTTAACTTTCTTGGCAATAAGAAAATATAATTAAACCACAAAATAAATAAATAAAAAAAATTACGCATATGCTTGGTTTTGAAGAATTTTACGTTTTCAAATAGCGGATAATTTAAAAAGGAATTTTTCTTCATTGAAAATTAATTTTAATAACAATAAAATAATAATTTATAATTATGATTTGTTGGAATTTCATTGCAAAACAAAATTTCTAAGTTATGCGATTAAAATAGAGCACTTTGGATGTTTTCGTCAATCACTGGCAGTAACTAAAACCAGTGAACAGTGGTACTCAATGTGAAAAGATGTTGGCTTTTCAGTAATTGGTCACTTTCCGTAATAGCACCTTAAAGTCGTTTTCTGTTTGGCGCAGAAATTGCAGCCTTCAGAGAGCCTGCGACAAAATATGAAACGTGCCATAGGTTTTTTCGAAACGTAACCTATTTTTCGGTGTTTTCTTCGAAATTCTACTCCCACCACTCAACTCTGTTGCTTTAAATTTGCTGCCAGTTACTGGATAATTTTTCTAAGCAGTTAAGAACAGCAGTAATCCCAGTAATAAAAAATAAAAAAAATTATCACTTTTTTTACACTTGTCTAACGCGTGTCTAATTGATTAACATTCAATTAAGAAATTAGACATCACAGAAAATAGTTGGCAAATCTTCGATTGTCTCCATAAAAATAATCAAGAATCGAAGATTTCAATTTTAACCAAATAACCACGAGTTTTATGCAATTTGTGCAGATTTTGTGTGTGTCTCAAATTTATTTTTTGTCGTGATGTCGCATTATTAAACACGCGTGGTTCATGAATTGTTGGTTCCTAATTGTAAATACAAGTGACAACAACAACAACTAAACACAAATATTTTGGACGACAAATGAAATAAACAAAATAATCGAATTATCTTAAAGGAATAAGTTGTCATTTCAAAGAAGGAAAAATGGCAGAAGGTTTGTAGTCTTTAAAATTTTTAAATAATTTACATTTTCTTCAAAGATCCATTATTTTATGTATATATTTTAAAAGAATAGAATTATGCGTAAAAAGTAAAGCAAATCCGTAGAATTGCGACGTTAACTTATTTATTTTAATTATATTTTAAAAGATTTTAATCTGAAAAAATACTATTCAATTATTTCTGAATATTAAATTAAAATTTTTATAAATTGTCTAATTATTTAATCAAATTATTTTAAAAATTGTACATATATACATACATTAATTTCATATTTAAAATATTTAAGAAATGCTTATCAAATCGTATGAAAATTGTCATTTATTTATTTTATTGATTTTTATTCTTATTTATTCTATATTTCTTAATTTGTTAAAAAAACGACAAATGGAAAAAAAATAAACTGCAAAATTATCGGCAACTATTGATGAAAAAGTGAAAAACAGCGCGATTTTGCTGTTTACTTTTTTCAGTGCATTTGATTTTGACTCATGTGTAAATTATTTGTAGTTCTTTAATTAAAATTCAAGTTGCAATAATAAAGTTTTTTGTTTCAAAAATAAAGCTATTGCTGATGAACAAATAGTGTTGTCGATTATGGCAGCTGTTGTCATGATTTTCGATGACGAAGAGGAAGAAGAAGACGAGGCACGAATTTTAATCGCAGCGGCTTCAAAGGAAAAAGTCCAAATTCCTAAAACGGAAGACTATTTCGAAAGTATAATTCCAAGATTCTCAAACTCAAGTAAAGTATACTAAATAATAATTATAAATTATTTTATTAAGAAATTAGTATTTAAAATTTTTGAAAAGACTATTTTTGCGAAGAATTTTAGTCGATAAAAAAAATTGCATAATTTTAGGAGACGAATTTTTTTTTACTAATTTTTGATAATTATTAAATTAGGTAGGGGAAATTTAAGTTGAAAGTTTTAGAAAAGAATTACTGAATTTATTGAAAATATACAGTTAAAATAGATATTTAAAGGAATTCAAATTCAGACGATATAAAAGTGGAATGTTTGCAAAAATCTAATGAAATAAAAAAATTTCAGATAAGTAATTGATAATAATTGAAAACTGTAGTAAATGACTCCATTTGTAAAAAGATTTGTTTAAAATTATTGAAACTAATTAATTTTATGAACAACTTTAGAAAAAAAATAATTGAATTTTTGAAAGATTAACAACTAAACTGCTGTTTGAGAATATTTTTAAGTAAAAAAATTAAAATGTTCATACTTTACGTCTGAAAAAGTGGATATTCAAATTTTACAGAACAATTGAATATTTCAGTTTTGTAAATTAATATTTTATATTTAAAAGAGATGTAATTATAATTTTTAACATTAAAGCTCTGAAACAATATTATAAAATACATTTTTTATAATCTAGAAACAAATTCTCTTAAAATGAAAAAACATTATGTTTAAAAGGCATCACGACTTTACACAGCATTTCAGTTGAAATAGTTTTAGAAAATATTGATATTAGGAGAACTTATATAAAAATTTTAGAATATATTTAATCGTATGAATTACTTAATAATTAATTAAACATCTTCTGTGAATGATTAAATTTTTAAAGAGTTTTCATTAAAATTTTTTAGATTAATTCCATTTTTAAAGAGTTACAATTGAAATTTTTGTCATTATAATTAAAACTGAATTAATGATTAAGAATTAAAAATTTGCAACAATAAGTTGTTAATCAATCGACGATTTTAACATTTTTATCCAAAAGCCTAAAAAAATCGAGTGTTTGAGAAATTTTACTTCAAATTTTTGAATGTACAATTGATGAGAACACTGTATAGGTATGGAATTCTGGGTCCATCGTGTACAGAAATGGGACCCATCAACAATATTGACCCGCAACATTTCTAGATGGGTTTCATCAAAATGTACATACACGAGGATCCCAAAGTGGACAGTGTTCTTTTCAAAGGCATGTGATTGATAAATTTTCAAATAATTACAATTTTGAAGAATTATTAGTTTTAATTACGATTTAATGACAATTGGTAATTATTTGCAGCTTTTCGCAAACATTTTAGAATGAATAGGACTACTTTTGAAAATTTGAGTCTGATGCTGAGTCAGGATATTATTAATTTTGCTCCGTACTCGATTATGGTACGGTATTGTACGTCTGGTATTGATTGGAACACATTTTTTTATATCACAATCAGAAGAGTGAATTTTATGGTAGCTCTTCTATAGTTAAGATAGTAATTACTCTAATAATACTCATTAAGAAAAATTTCCATAAAGTTAACAGTAACTTTTTCGTCACAGGAATAATCGAGTACGGAGAAGAAAAATACTCATTATGCGTACATAAATTTTTGTGCGCAACTAAAACTGAAAACAACAAGAAGAGAACGGTTTCAAAATGTAACAAAACAATCATCGTTTTTCATTTTTCACTTCAAATTTAAGTTATTTACTTTATTTGTTCCGAAACTGATCAATTTTAAACTAGAAAGACGTGAAAATATCAATTCTTTGAAAAATAACTTGAAATCGGTTAAATTCAAGCACAATAAATTCTTTTTAAAAAAATATCAAAACGTCTATGAAATATCAGCGGTTAAGTTTCATTTCTAACGCTGTAAAAGGAGAACAAAAATAAGTCGACTTATCGTCTCTTAATTAACGAGTCGCGGACATCTTTCATTATGTCCAATAGTGCGTCTTTTCGCTCCAAATTTTCTTTGTGACGAAAATTGGCATCATCGTTCATTTCTGTCATCGAACATTCTGCATCCGGCTTCTTTGCCTTTGCGCGCTTTAATCTTTTTGGAGAAATTTCGATTTCATTACCATTAACATCAATTATGGAAGAAACTTTTCGTTTGTATCCTGCCAGACTCGAAGCCACTGCCGGCGGATTTATTTCGGGCCTTTTGTACATAAATTTATGCATTTCCTTGAAGGAAGTCGACTTTGACTCCTTTGACGGACTTGTTCCGGTTTGTTTACTCCGATCAATGGTGTTTTTGTAGGTTCTACATAACGAATCCCATTTTGATTCACATAGATGCGCACTCACATCATGTCCCTTTTCTACCATTACTTTTGAAAGAAGCGACCAAAACTTCTCCCCTTTTAACTTGCATGTCTCTTTTAGTGACGAATAACAATTTATCAATGCCTTGGTCATGTCAGGTGTCCACTGTGTACGCGTTTTCTCTAAAACAAAAAAAGTAGAATATTGAAATAGTACAATCCACAGCAATTAATAATAAATTATTTGAAAATATATTAATTTAAATTACAAAAAATTTACTTTTCAATTAAAAAGCTTACTTGGCAGTATCTTTTCGTTTCCCTCATCGCCACAACGTGGTTTTGTCATTT
The DNA here is from genome assembly GCF_019393585.1 of Leptopilina boulardi. NCBI lineage: Eukaryota > Metazoa > Arthropoda > Insecta > Hymenoptera > Figitidae > Leptopilina > Leptopilina boulardi. The sequence goes on from NW_026138009.1 coordinate 272,609, forward strand.
TTCCCTTGCCAACAAATTTTTTTAATTCCGTTTCTGCAAAGAAAAAAGAAACAAAAAAAACGAAAATTAATTGAATAAATCGTAAGTTTTAAATTAATTGCAATGTTTATTAAACTTGTGTAAAGATTTAAATGTCCCAGTTAAATAAATGTTTAACGTAAAACTTTCCTGAACATTTAAATTACATTTTCGCCTAAGTCATTATAGCGAAAATGTATTGGACATGTTCAGGAAAGTTTTGCGCTAAATATTTATTAAGTGGGAAATTTAAATCTTTAAACAAATTTCTATAAACATTGCAATAAAATATTTCGAAAATTTAAAGTAAATCTTTAGGAAATTTTCAGGAAAGTTTCGCTGTTGTGTGGGCTACAATACACAGTGTATTAGCATGTATTTTTTCTCAACGAATCTTAATTTTCAATCATAATAGTCATATTGGTATTAAATTTCGAAATAAACTCAAAAACTGCTAAATAACACAAAAACAAGAAAATTTTTTGCCAAGACACTATACTAATGTATTCCGATGTATTTTTTTCCCACGAATCTGAATGTGAAATTAAAATTGCTATATTTAGCTCAAACTTTTAAAATAAATTTTAAAAACTGTCTAAAGACACAAATTTTTGAGTTTATTTCTAAAGGTTAAGCCAATCTGGAAATTCTGGTGTCAAACACCCTGTGTGCCGTTTACGTGATTTTTAGAAAGTGTGCCAGAGTAAAGAATTAATCGAATTTACTGAATATATCTATTACACGAGTCCATCTATAAAATACACAACACGTTAAGGTGAGAAGGGGAAAGAAGGGTTGCATATTTTTTTGTGACAATTGTGATAAAGAGGGGGTTGTGTCATCGTTTGTAGTGTGACATTACAAAGTAAAAAAGTAAACATACATTTATGTATTTTATATTATTTGTTTGAGCATATAATTTTTAAATATGTTTAATAAATCATGTTGAGTAAATTATTATTTTTTTCTTTTTTTTGGGCGGGAAGGAGATATTTTCTTCTAATGAAATAGTTTGTAGGAATTTACAAAACACAATTTTTAATAATAAGGACATAACAAAAATTTTTAATACTTTAAAAATATCTTATGAAAAAATAATGATATTTTACTAACATGTTTAAAAATGAAGGGGGGAGGTCAATCAATTTTGAATTTTTGTAAGACAGTTTGTCAAAAATTTGACAAGATGTGCCAAGGGGAGTAGTGGGGTTAAAAAAAGGAAAGAACTGTGTGTGTTACTGACGACCCCGAACCAATTTTTTATACTTTCATTATTCTGACGTAAACATTTTCATCAAAAACCCCTAAGTACCTCTGACTCAAATTTAAGAGCAATTGGTTACAATTTTTGGTTTTTCAATGTTTTTGTCTGCAAAAACAATTTTATCCTATTACATCTAGGCATGTGCGGTAAATCGGTATACCAGTTTACTTTCAAAGTTTTTGTGGAAACCGGTGGTCGGTTATGAAATCCCGGTTTTCGGTTTTTTTAAACCGGTTTTTCGGTAGATGCCGGTTTTATTATTATTATTTTTTGTGATTAAGCAACTGTTTAGAACCGTTTTTTTACAAATATATTGGTATTTTAAATATACCGTTTTTAATATAATTAATAATCCGTTTTTGGATTTTCAATTCTACACAGGTCTGCCTACATCTCGGTTAAAAGTAGAAAATGTTTGCAAAATTATGCTCAAATGTGACAAAATAATATGTAATGCCCACTTATATGTAGGCCTCAAGCAGTCCATTAAAACATGAATAATATTATGTAAATTTTAGATTTCTTGATTGATATTGTTCTAATTGATATTCTCCTAAGTAAATTTATAAACCAACCTAAATCCATTTTCTCATCATTCTCCTGACTCTGCTCCTGATCCTGAACCTGATCATGATCCTGATCTTCATGCTGATACTGATCCTGATATTGATCTTGATACTGATATTGATCCAGCTCTTGCTCCTGTTCTGCTTCTTCGAGGTCGTCCTCATCCTGTCCGTAATCAAGTTGATCTTGATCAGCATTTGACGTAATTGCGACAAGATATGGCGGTGGCGATATGTCCATATTTGGCACCTTTTCAGGTGGCAAATATATAACGGTTTCTCGTCCTAAAATGAACATAAATATTCAACTAATTTAAAAAAAAATTAACGATGTTTCCAAGGCTTTTAAGGTATAGCAAATAAATATTTTCGAGGATCACCATTATGTTATTCGTAAAATTGTAAATCTAAATTATTTGTAAAATCACAAACTCATAAATTTTTTCTTACTGATGAACTATGTAATTGTTAACGCTTATTACTGCCCTTATAAAGTTTTAAATGTTTAAATGAACAAATTTAAATAATATTCTATTTTAATTTTATATTTTATTATAAAAATTAGCATTTTGAAAAAAAAGTATCTTCAAAATTGAAAAAAAAGAAAATTTAAAATGAGTAAAATATACGGGTTTTAGATAAAAAAATTAAATGAATATTTACTGAATAAGACCCCGAATATCATATAAATAATAATAATAATAGTAATAAATAAACCTTAAATTTTTGGAAGTATAGATCTATTTTCAATTACCTATAACTTAAAAATGCTTGATTTTAAAAATATTTCGCCAAATAAAAAAAGTTTATTTTCTCCTTGACGATTGGGATGCAGTTTACAAAAAATAATATTTTGCATTTTTATTTTAAAAATTAAAATTGTTTATAAACAAATTCATTTTTTCCAATTTTTTTTTCTTAATTTTTTTCTTAATTTTTATCTGAAAATGGTAAGAATAGTTTACATGTAGTTTTAGAGTGGGCCTGATAAAAATATTTGTTAATAATTTGTTTGAAAAAAGCAATTATTTTTTTCGTTTTTAATTTGCATTTTTATGTGTAAAATGTAGGGTTTAAGTGAAAAAAAACTTTTTATTCTAATAAATGAAAATAAGAATTAAGAAAACAGTTTTAAAAATGTATATTAAAAATAATAATTGTTTATAAACAAATTTATTTCTTTGAATATGGGGCGTTTAAAAACTTTTTAGCTTTATTTCTTGTCTAGGAATGGAAGAAACAGTTTGCAACCAATTTTGGAGAGAGAAAAATATTCAAATTGAAAAAAATGAATTTGTTTATAAGAAATGATGTTTTAAATAAAAATTCCAAAATTATTTTTTTTGGTTCACTTTATTTAAAAGTCGAAGAAAAAGCAAATTTTAATCTTTTGACGAAATTCTTCACAAAATCAATCATTTCGAGTCAAAGGTCATTGAAAGTAACCCGAGCCCGACCTGACAAAAATTTAGCCCTATACCCGATTCGAGTTTTCGGGATTTTGCACACCTCTAGAAAGTTCAAAACTTTACAACACCCAATTTATGTTTATTAAACAAGAACAAACTTTATTTGAAATATTAATACAATTTTAATATTGCTTATCGCAAAAAAATTTCTAATGTGCACTGTAAAAATAACTACCCATTAAAAAATGCTTGTGTAATACATTTTTTTAATTGTATCAGTTCATAAAAGAAATTCGTTCAATTACTTCTCTTTTTTAAAATAGTAAAATACGTTCAAAAAATGTTAAATTACCTAATCGAAAAACAAAAAATGAAATAATAATGTTGAGTGTAAACTTATTAACATCAATTAATTTTAAAACTCGTTCATATTTAAATTCTTTTGCCAAATTATATATATAAATTATATTTGGAAAATTCACATTGTTGTGAATTTAATTGAAAGTACGTTACTTACCGTTTGAGTCCAGGGCAAAACACATAATCAAATTGCTGTTGTCGGGATGATGAAGCATTTTACCCGTTGTCGGGTCAAAAATAGCTTCAACCATTTTATAGTGCTTATCACTCATTTTCTTCTATAGTTTGTTAAACAAACTGGTCATCAAAATAAAAAA